>NC_048442.1:21413313-21622597 GCF_004353265.1 Vitis riparia | reverse complement strand
CTAATTTTTAAAAAAATATATTTTAAAAATATATCATTTAAAAAAATTTTGACATATTTTTAGTTTTTTACATACAAAATTTTAAATATATATATTTTTCAAGATGTTTGATTTTAAATAATAATAATAATAATTTATTTTCATTTTTTTTGGAAAATGGTGTATTTTTTTCCAAATCACTAAATTAAATTAAATTTTATTGAGGTTTACAAAATGAATAAATTTAAATTAATGTTTTCTACTCTTTTTTTTTTTTCATAGTCGATAAAAGTCATTTTTAGAAAAATAAAATATTCATATCCTTCTTTTCAATTTTCACACTTTCTCTAAGTCTTTGGCTTAAATGGTGAACTTATATGGACCAAATCTTAATTTTTGGGTCTAACTAGATCTAAAACACAATTGTCTCATTTTAAAAATTTTCAAGTCATTTAAAAGTATGACATAAATCAATACTTTTTTTTTTTCACAAAATTTTATATTGTGATAAAAGAATTTCTTATTTTAAAAATAGAAAATAAGAAATGCCTGTAAACGTGAACTTAAATCATTTTTTTTTGCCCTTTTCCTTACTATTTGTATTTGTGTCATCACAACTCCTAAACTTGTTATGAGGCCAAGATTGCATCACATGGGTAGCTTCACCTTACTGCTGCATTCAGTTGCACATGCCAGTTCAAGCTCAAGTTTAAATGTGAGGATTTTAAACATAAGCATACCAACGGAAGTGAAAAATGAAAGAACATAGTGTTGTTGATCCTTGATATAACAAGCGGAAATGGGTTGTAGTGAGACGGTCAGATTGGAGAGGCGGCTTGATACAAGTACGCTGCACATGTCTACAAATTGCATTATAAAGTGATCCAAAGCGGAACCCACCAAGGAACTCGAATGAAGAAATGTGATCCTATCGCTTTGGTCGAGTTTTGGGCCAAAATGAGCTTCTTCATAAACTTAATATTAAAAGTGGGCTTCTTCCAAAACTATTGTTTAAAATAGTCCCCATCAATCCACATAAGCATAAAAACCATTTTTTTTTTTACTATTTTTGTTTACTTTCCCAGCTCCCCATCCCGTTCTCTGTTCTCTGTGTAATTTTTTTCTTCAAAAACTTAGTCCCACCAGTGGACCACTATGAGAGAGACATTGTTGGAGCTGACATTATTGGAGCTACAAAGCATCAAAGTTGAGGTTGGTTCCAATCTTTTTTTGGCTTATTTTATGTAAAGTTTTTGGCGCTTTCCCACTTTTTTCCCCATCTTGGAATCTCGGCTTTTAGAATTTTTTTTTCCCATTGCTCTTGCTTTTCTCTTTTGTTTACGTCCTTTATGGCTATTTTAGCATAAATGGTTTGTTATCATCCAAAGATTGAAGCCCTCAAGATGCAGACGTTTGTTGAAGTTTCTGAAGAAAATAAAATTTTTTGGGGAAAAAAGACAGATATGTGATTCTAATATATAGGTTCTGTAAGATAAAAGGGACAAATCATTTGTAGAAGGATGAGTCCATATCACCCGAGGTTTGCTTTACCATCAGCTAAAATAAATGCCTGGATGTTGGAGGAAATAACCTAAAAAAAATAATGGGTAAATATTAGTGCTAGTAAATTTCATAAAAAAAAAAATTATTTTCTTCCTTCCTAATTTTAAATAAACAACAACTTTTTAATGAGTAAGCAGGACTAGAATCAAAGATGAATGATATTCCCATTGACCATTTAGATATATACCATGTACCAACCTCCACTTACAGAAAAACATAGTTTTCAGTATTGGGAATTTTTTCCCTTTGTTCTCAGAGAAGGAAGAAACTTTTAAGTTCATTCCATGTTATATGCATCGATGCCACTCTATAAAAGCTATTGTCCAACCAACTTGTAACTTGTAACTTTTAATGTTACATCCTTCTCAATGTATGATGCATCCTATCCTATATTCACAAAATACTAGATGTTAGATCCTGTTTTGGTTCTCAATTAATCGATATTGTTAGGGTACTCAAGCCCCATGAAAAGAACTTGAGTCTTACCTAAACATTAACGTCTATATCATTGAAAGTTAAACACATGTTTTAAGGGTGTTTATACAGAATTTTAAATCACGGTTCCCAACATACATTTTGGAAAAGCTTGGTCATTTTGTTTTATGTAAGTACTATTGCTTCCACTTCTTCTACTGCTAAACTCATGAGTTAAAAGTTATCCCAACCAAACAGACTCTTAAACCAGAGAAAAAAATGATGAAAGAATGAGAGCTCCAATAGTAATGTAATTTTCAGCAAATTACACAAACATTTGATAGGATAATATTCATGCTCTAGGGATCTTCACTTGTAACAAAAGATAAAAGACAAGCGAATGATAAAAAGACAGCTTTCACATTCAAAGTCTAATAAAGTTGGAGTTGTTTGTGTGGAGGCAAACAATGACACGTAAAGGCGTATTTGGTTTGATGGTTTCCTAAAAACTTGACTTTAAGCATAACTAACAGTTCCTTGTAAAAGAAAAGGTGAAGTGTGTGTCCTGCAAACACGAGTTCCCTTATGAGAAGAATCACTCCTATGGGAGGTTGTTTCTTTGGATATGGAATTTGGTAAGGGTAGCATCCGGCCAATACTTAGATTCTTGTTTTGTCAGTATTGTGATAAGTATTCACAAGTTGAATACCAATATTTCCTTTCTTTAGCTACCATAGAAAGAAACTAGGAATATTGAAGCTAAGAAGATAAAGTGTCTATTGTCAAAAGAACTCATATATGTGCCCTTGGACACGTCTAGATGTTCAGGTAGGGTGTGATGCCAGGGAATATAAAAAAATGCCCGGAAAGCATTTTTATCATTATACTAAAATTTAGAATCACAATCTACATTCTACACTGCAAACATAACAACAAGGAAAGTTATCAAATATGATTTTCAAGATCTGATTTTTAAAATAACATCAAATAGAATATCAAAGTCAGGCTTTTAGGTGGCTGACATCTAATTCTATTTGTATCAGTTGTTATAATTGAGTGTAGCACGACAAAATGGGTGTGGGGCCCTAGGATTGAATAAGCAATGTCACAAAGAAGATAGAATCAAAAGGAATGGAGAGCCTTACCTGCCCAAGTCATAGAAGTTATTACAAGCATTACAATTATGACTTAACTTCTACTTTTGGTGAACATACTAAATAAAATAACCAAATCCAATTCCACACTAACTAGGTCAGTTTGAAGGTTACCTACTTGATATTCTCCACTTATGGGAGTAAATTGTATTATTCATTCTATTATGGTAACAAAGTTTTTAATTGTATGTTTTATATATAAAATAATATAATAACCTTAGGATATGGTTTTTATTTATGAGATATTGAAAATTATTTTTTTTACAAGGTTCTTTAAAAAATCTCAATTTTTTTTAAATAACATATTTAACATATATTTATTTTAAAAAATATATTTAACAGATAATTTTAGTTGTAAAAAAATAACATATTTAACAAATATTTATTTTAAAATTTAATTTTTAATATAAAAATATTAATTTAATTTTATCAATAAAATGTTAAAGTTAATCTCATCCTAATTATCAAATTAGAAAAATAAACTAAACATTTTTGTAACCCAAACACATGTAAAACATTTTATTGGACTAAAAACTAAAATAAAATAAAATACGTCAAATTACGCAATAATAGACATAGTAGTAAGCTCAACAATTTCTCAACATCCAAATAAGAGAATTACCATTAGATAGTTTTCTAAAAATATTTTATAAATTTTTGTATTGTATATAAATACGTTTTTAATTTTATGAATAATAAGTTGAACAAATTGTATTTCATATTTTAATTCTCGAACATAAATTTGTTCTTAAAAACAATTTTTAAGAACTATAGAATAAAGTTAGTTGACTAGTCTTTTAAGATGTGATATATGTTATTGGAACTCTGGGAACTTCCTTAATAACTTTTTATTATTAATTTTTTTCATGTGTTTGTACAAATCGTCAATGGAGAAATTGTTAGGTAGAAGCTAGTATTTAGGGAATGATGAAATAATTCTTATCCATTTTGAATATGCTAGCACCCCATACAAGGGTCCTAATGCCCATATTGATGTTTAGTATTATGACCAATGCTACAATTTATTGCCATTATTTAGGTCATCTAAGACATACTCATGATTTTTTATTTAAAAATCAATAAAAGAAATTGAACCTAAATCTTATGCTATTTTATTTTATTTTTTGACTATCAAATGACATGTTAATTTGCATTGGAGGACTCTGATAGTGATGTTTGTTGCACTGGTATTGTTGATATTATTCGTATGACCACTAATGTTATGTGCATTATTCGGGAGATTATCGTATCCCACATGTAGAGCATGGAGAAGGTAGGTCACCAATTCAGTCGAAAGTTACTCAACTACCACTTGTTCGAGGTCAGTCGACATTTTGAGGGATAGATAGATATATTAGTTGTCAGCCCATCACATTGTCGGTATCAGCATCATTACAACCCTCTACATTTTTATCCTCACGATTAGTACAATCATCCATCTCTTCAGACCTACCATCAGTGCAACCCCCTACCTCTTTAAACCCACCATCAGTACAACCCTCTATTTCTTTAAACTTACCTTCAGTTCAGACCCCTACTTCTTTAGACCCACCATCAACACAACCCCCTACCTTTTCAGACCCACCATCAGTACAATCCCCTACCTCTTTAAACCTACCTCCATTACAACCTTCTACCTCTTCAGACTCACCATCAGTTGAGATTGACACATCTACTCAGCTATTACTGTCAGTCATTCCAAGGGGTAGGCGGGGCCTACATCGACCTAGATTGCTACCTCCACCACCACCTTTATTTCCAGTTGTAGCGCTATCACAGAAAAATGTTCTTCATGTGTCACATGCAATACCTGCTACAGTTAGAAAAGAATGTCCAAAAAGGAAGAGAGTGTCAGTTACACATAGGTTCTCTCCTTGTAGAGACATGTGAGATTATATATGTTTTTTTTTCACTATATTAATGTTTACTGGTTATTTTTTGTGACTTTGATTAAACCACTAAAAATTACATTTTGTAGTAGATTTCTTCTAATTAATTTTATTAACTAATTTTGTAAAAAAAAAAAAATCTATATATGACAATTACGGCTTAAAAGTATACTATTATTTCGATAAAGATAAATTTGTTATAATACAAATAAATTAATATCTTAAAAAACAACAAATTAAATATCTTAAATTAATAAATTATACAATTTTATATATTATTTATATTTTATATAAGTTTATTATTTTAATATTATTAATTTATTAATAAATAAAATATTCATTTATAATATCTTCTATTTATCAATTTATATTTGTTGAAGTAATACTAGATTCTTAAGTTTAAATATAAATAATTTATTATTAAAGTATATATTTTTTTTTAATAATAAATTGTAATTTAATAGTTTTTAATTAAATTTGAAAGTAAAAACAAAATTATAATTGAAATCTCAGTTAGCAATCGCGACTTAAAAGTATATTATTATTTCAATAAAGATAAATTTGTCATAATACAAATAAATTAATATCTTAAAAAATAATAAATTAAATATCTTAAATTAATAAATTATACAAATTTACATATTATATATATAAAGAGTGAAAGATGCATTGAAGGATGAGTCGGAGCTACGAGTCACCATGATGGCAAAAGAGGAATTAGACATGGATGAGAAAACTTACCATTTGATCATTCAACTCTTGGAGATAAAGCTTTGAGGGAGGTTTCAAAAGAAACTATATATAGCTAAGGGTGTTTGGAACAAGCTTGAGCAACTTTCTGTGGATAACTCACTTTCGAACAAGTTGCATTTGAAAGAAAGACTATTGATTTAAGATGGGGGAGATAGGTCAATTGTAGATAATCTTGATGATTTTGCCAACATTATGCTTGGGATGTCTAATATAGGTATCAAAGTGGATGACGAAGATAAGGTAATCTTAGTGTTGAACTCTATGCCTAGTTTGTATTCTAGCTTTAAGGAAACTATGAAGTACGGTATGAAAACCTTAACATTTGAAGAATTTCAATATGCTCTTAGATCAAAAGAATTGGAGCTAAAGAAGGAATGGTCAAATAGAGAACTATCTATTAGGGGAAGGACAAAAAAAAAAAAAAAACACCAAAGGAAATTTATAGTGTGTAGATGGGAGAAGATCAATAATAGGTTATTTGTTTACAGTGTGTGGATGTATATGTTGAGCTGTAAATAGAATAGGATAATTATTTTCCTATTATGTTAGTTTCCTATTTCTGTAAATAGATAGTTTTATGATTTAGGAATAAGTTAGTTTCCTATTATGTCTCTTGTTTCCTATTTCTTCTCTTGTAATCTCTTATATAAACTGTGTGTATAATCAATCTAATAAACAGAACTTATTATTTTTCATCCCATATTTCGTATCAGTATAGAAATTGGAAATCTACACTACAAAATATTGTGGCTCTCTCTACCATCGAAGTTAAGGAATTAGAAAAGTTTAACAGTTTTTTGTGATAGCCAAAGTGTTATTTGTTTGATAAAGAACCAAGGTTTGCATGAGAGGACTAAACACATAGACTTGAATTCCACTTTAAAAGGGATATTGTGGAACAAGGATTGGTGAATGTTAAGAAAATTTGAACCAAGGATAATCCAACTGATATGCTTACAAAACCAACTCCAAAGGTCAAGTTTAAGCAATGCTTGAACTTGATCAATGTTGGATCATATGATAGTGACAACAAGAAGCAAAGGGGAATCAATCCAAGTTGAACTTGGTCTCTTATTTTTTGGTGCCAAGGTGGAGATTGTTGTGATGTGGCACAAAATATATAAGCCCAACATGTGAGTTAGTTTTTTATTTTTTTATTTTTTATTATTCCTTTTACTTGCTAGCTAGAAGGTTGTTATGTAAGGTTTTTGATTCAATGTGATGCAAGTGTATAAAAACACAATTTCTTAGCTAGGTTTTCAAGTGATCTCTATTTTAAGAGAAAAAACAAGGGTTGTAAAAGGGTTAAGTGTTGAAAGGGTTGTGTGCTATAATTCTCTTAGTTTTTCTCTCTAGTGGATTGGTTCTTCTATTGCTCCCATGGATGTAAGCTTGAACAAGTTGAACCATGTTAAATCCTATGTTAATACTCTTCGTCCTTTGTTTTACTTCTCATTGGATTGTTGATTGTTTGTTTCTTGAGAAGTATTATTTTTCTTCTTGTTTTAACAACAATAAATACGAATTAACCATCATTATCATTACCTTGATTGGACATTCCCTCTAACATGGGACACTTATTCAAATATCAACAAAGAGTATCCTTCTTAACGAATGACATTATATTAATAATGAAATGATCAAAACAATTAATCTAGTACTTACTTCCAAGGTATAATCAACGTCACTCAGATCATCTAATGATGAGTAACCAATGACCTTAACTACTAGTGCTTCTCTCGTGCTTCAATCTTTGAAAAATGTAAGAAACCCACACACACACACACACACACATATCTAAACTATAAAAAGGGAAGCTAACTCTCAAAGTAATGTAAAAAACTATCACTCTTTGTTGAATCCTCTTGCTTGGAATCATGGCTAACTTGATCCTCAGAGAGGCTCAATCTAAAGTATTGACCTCTTCTGAGATAGGATAGGATAGGGTATGTATATTCTAAAATATCATATCTCATTAAATAAGAAATACATATCTTAGGATATGATTTTCAATAAGATATAATATCATTTGATATACATATTCTATAAACATGATATTCTAAGTATATATCCAATGAGATATATTATACTATATTATGTCTATATTTAATTTATGAAATGAATAAAAATAATAATAATATGAAATATATATTATTTTTAATGTTTAAAATAAAAATTATCTCACATTCCAATATTTTCTATTTAAAAAAGATCTCTTATATTTGATAATATTCATGATTGAAATATTTAAACTTTATAAATAATTTTTTTATATTATGTTATTAATATATAAAAATAATTTATATATCATATATTAATATTATTTATATTATTTTAATGTAAATTTAATTTATAATAAAAAATTATTTTGTAAAAAGAGTATATAAAAAAATAAAAAATTGATAAAAAAAATGAATTTATGATATATGAGATATGCATATCTCATGTCTTAGTATGAAATTAACATATTTCATGTAAAAGAGATAAAATAAAAATAAGGTGGATGATATATCTCATCATTTATTTTTTCTCATGTTTGGTTGAATAAAAGATATGATAAATTTATCATCTCTCGTTATTAACTAAATATGGGATATGATATAATATCATTTCTCTTATCATATTTTATGTTATATCTGAACCAACCAAACATGGCTTAAGCAGATGTCATGGGCGGGCATTAGTTGAAAGGGGGAGAAACACTCAATTGAGAGAGAGATTATCACATACCACAACATAACAGCAAAGCAATAGTTAGCTTGGAATAAAGCGCCCAGATTCCTTTACAAGCTTTTAGAGGAGCCAGCCCAAGTTTCCTTGCAAGCAGCTGGGATTAGAAGCATATAAAACGAAATTATGATAACCAGAATCCACCAAGAAAGATTCAATGATATAAGCTCTACCCCAAGGAGGCCAGACTCCCAAGAACTAGCCATGTGAAAAGAACATGCAAGAGGCTTTCCCTAACAGCCATATAAACTGAAAGTTTTACAATGTTTTGTGCTTGGAAGAACCACTGCAGTGGATAGATTTTTGCATAGGCATACAATTGAAGGATCAATCTCCTTGCTCTATGATTGTCTTATATATTTCCTTGTGGAATGAACCTGCGTACCAATAGAGAAAGGTGAGAAGGATGGTCACTCCCCGGTGCAAGACAATTTCTCTTTGGCAAATGATACTCATTGCCATGTGTTTCTTTTATTGGGATCAAGAAATCAACTAGTTGTTATTGATGTCAAAAAACTCATCTTGGCGTCTTATCACCCGAAGGTACATGTTGAGGTTTAATTCATCCCACACAACATACCCATTTTGGGGTTGATTCATCCCAAGGTCTAAAACATTACCTTGCCATCTTCGACCTTACACATTCAGCCCAATGTCACTTCCTTAACATGGGATTTCTACCACTTGAACCCATGACTTAACTTTAATACATAGTTCTAATGGCATTTGTTAGGACAAAAAACTTGCTCATTTCATCTGAAAACTAATTTACTATTTGTAAGGTTAAATAATCCTCTTTATATAGTTTGATGTCACAATCATTCAGTCATCTTGAAATTTAAACATCCGAAGGTACATAGTAGGGCTTAACTCATCCCACACAATACACCCATCTTGGGATTTGACTCATTCCAAGGCTTAAAAGTAGTGCCTAACCATCTCCGACCTTATATCTCCCAATTCATTTTTCAATAACCATTTTTTCGAGAAATCATCAATATTATTAGACATCTAGCAGAATTGTTGCTGTGACATCCTACATCAGATAGGGGGAAAAGTTTTTTGCTATGAACTCCTCTTAACCTTATAAACACGTTTTTTAAAAGTCGTGAGGCCTCCTTTGAGCCCAAAGCAAACAATATCTACACGATTGTGTGCAAATCATTACAAATAGTATCAAAATCAATCCTCAACCCTGGTGTGGGGGTTTATTTGGCCTCTTAAGAGAGATAGGGGTGTTTGTTTATTTGGCCCCATAATCTCATTAGACACAAGGAGGACGTTGTGTCTACATGAGGGAGTGTTTGTGACATTCCAAATCGGATAGAGGAAAAAATTTCTAACTATAGACTCTTCTTAACCTTGTAGACACGTTTTAAAAGCCGTGAAACCTCTTTTGAGCCCAAAGTGGACAACATCTACACGATTGGGTGCAGGTCTTTACAGTTGCATGCCTAATATCTTTGCTAGATCCATATATATGCTTAACTACAAATGATTTGCACTGCAACTAGTCATGCCCCATTGTTGCTTGGAACAAACAAGAAGCTAGGACTTATTTAATAACTATTTTTTAAAATAGTTTTCTATTTTCTAGAATAAAAAAATAAGAAAATATATTTGACAAACAAAAACCAAAATATTTTTAAAGAACATCTTTTAGTTGTTTTTATTTATTTTCTTATTAATGTTTAAAAAATAATTATTTAAATATGAAAAATGATTAAAAATAAAAATAAAAACTACTAATAAAAGTTATTTTAAAAATCTATTTAAAAACATAGAAAAGATTAATAACATTTTAAGTTCTTTGAACATATTTTTGTTTAATAAAACATAGAAAACATCAAAACTTTAAGCCCGTTTAGTAGTAATTTTAAGAAGTGCTTCTAATTTTTCTAGTGCTTGAAAATTTTTATTTTTCTAGTGTTAGAAGGGGTAGAAATACTTTCTAAAATCATTGTCAAACAAGCTCTAAGAATGCGTTTAGCAGTAATTTTAGGAAGTGTTTCCAACATTTCTAATACTTGAAAGAATTTTATTTTTTTTAAAATGTTAAAAACGTTAAAAACACTTCTTAAAATCCCTACCAAACACACTCTTATTTCCAAACATTGTTTTTGAAAACACTTATCAAACAGAGCCTAAGGCATTGTTTGGCAATTGTTTTTTAAAGCAATTTTGAAAAACAATTTTTGAGATATGATATTTTGTAAAACAAAAATTTGTTTAGGAACCTAGAATGTATTTAACCTATTTTTAATGTTTTTTTAATATGTTTTAAAAATAATCTTTATATCTAGTACTTTATTTTTAATCATTCTACATATTTATATAATTAATTTTTAATATAAACCTTAGAAAATAGTGAAATAATTAAAACAACTAAAAGATGTTATTTGAAAATATTTTATTTTCTATTTTTAGGGATAAAAAAACAAAAAATAATTTTTTTGATTTTTTGTTTTAATAATGGCAAGTTATGTCGAAATAATTGCATGACATGTCTAAATTCTCCTTTCCTCAAAACTGTTCTTTGAAAACATTTATCAAGCAGAGTGGAGATTCTCCTTTCCAAAACAACTTTATTTCACTATTAGATTTGATTGTTGATATGACTACCAATCTGAAGTCTTAACAGCTAATGGTAACATGCAGTTGAATCTTTTGTTACGTAATACCTTCAAAGATCAATCATGGAAATTGAGGACGTGGAATAGGAGAGTTATGTAACAATAACATACACAAAAATTGCTCACCTCCCTCTGGTCACTCTAGAATTGGGGCTGAATTAATATTCATGCCAAACGTAACGTTGATCCACTCCTCAAAACTTGTACTCCATCCATTCCTACAGAATTCGACACGGTTCTCGCCAGGCGGTAGGCTGTAGCACTGCTGTTGAAACAACCAAGTAGCATCAAGCTAAACCTAATCCAAAGATGGCTTTCTATTTAACTCCCAAGGTTTCATGCTTTGTTCTTTGAAGAATCAGAAGCAATTAATAATAGCCAACTTGTTTGTTCGTTTGTTTTCCCTGTTCTCAACCACGCAGCCCATATTAAGCAGATCTCTGCTGTATTACCACACCCGCAACTGAGGCAGCAGCCAGCTCCAACCGATCACAGAAGGTAAGAATCCCAAATGACCATGCCCCCCACAAACATGCTAGCTAGCCTCAACTCTCCTGCTATGAAGAGAAAGAGGTCACCATCTCACAGGCACTATGGCTTGTGCACCAACAAAACCTACACCTCCACTGCACCCATGACAAGACATGAATTTCAGAATTTGAGTTTTGAGTTTCCTGATCCCATATATAGTGCGGAGGGAAAGAAGCAAGGAGAAGACAAAACCATGGTGCTGAGAAGAAATTAATAACGATTGTGAAATATAGCTACCATTCAAATTAGTTAAGGTGAAAGCATGCGAGGGACGTAGGTGACTGACTCTTCACGTTGTGTTCTCAACTACACCCTGAGTGTAGGTTCCACGTCTCCATCCACTTGCTGCTCTATCTAGCAGGGTCCAACTCAAGGGTTAGATAGCTAAGCTTGATTTAGGTTTATCAAACCACCCATGCATCACTGACCACAACTATACAGCATCGACCTTCATATCATTGACCCAGTTGTTTTTCATTGCCTAATCTAATTTAATTTTAATATTTTGAATTGTTTATATATTATACCAAAAAAGAAAAAAAGAAAAAAAAAAAGAGTGATGACCTCGTAGTCTTATTTATATATCAATATCTTTAATTCTTGGCATGTGATTTGTAACTAATCAAATCCCATGTAATCCCCCTGCATGTATGATGTATCCAAGAAATACTAAAGTATGGGATAGGTATGGTCAAACAATGATTGGATAAGGGTTGGTGAGTCACGTGCAGGATTCACCGCTCAACTGTCCCTCCCCCTGTCTCTTTCTGCCCCTGTTAGAGGGTACTTTCGTGCCTAAATTGCCCCACCTCACCTACCCCTACCTTACCCTACCTCACCTACCTCTAGGCGCTTCAATTAAAGTTGCTTTGGTCAACCCTAGACAGTGGGTGTGGGAGAATTACAAGAGAAGGTGGGGTATGACCGTATAAGGTGCGCAGGAGGGTGAGACGATGAAAGATTATCTATAGTAATAACCCCATTTTTATTTATTTTAAAGGAAAATATATCCTCATATTTTTATTTTAAAGTCCAACATATTTCTGTTTTGTCTTTTCTCCAATTTTTTAGTCATCATCATTAATAACGTAAGAGTAATATTAATACCAATATATATAAATAATATACTGTAATAATTAATCATAAATTATTTCCAATAATTAAAAAATAAATTTATTATATTTTTTATTATAGAGATTTCATAAGAAAATATTACAACATTTTTTTTTTATTAAATAGATTTCAAAAATTTTTAATTGTTTAATTTTATAATATAACTATTAAGAAATTATTGTTATAGAAAAAATTGTTGTTATAATTATTAAGAAAGGAAATAAAGGTACTTATTAATATATTGTACTTTTAGTATACTTAAGTTGTAAGTTTAATACATAAGTGTTGTAACCACAATTCACATCTTTTTCTTTTCTAATTATTATTATTTCTATTAGTAATAACTTATCAAATAAGAATAATATAATAATTAATTATAAATTAGTATTTCATTCATTATTGTTTTAAAAATATTATAAATAACTTGTCCAAAATGATGATAATAATATATAATATAATAATTTTACAAATTATTGTTTCATTCCAATAATTAAAAATATAAAGTAATTATATTATTTATTATATAGATTTCATGATTTTTGAAATGTTAATTTTGCAATATAACTATTAAGAATATATTACAATAAAAATATTTGTTTTTATATTTTTATTAAGTAGATTTCATAAATTCATTACTAGTTTTACAAATATAACTATTAAGAACATATTATAATTAAAGATTATTTTTATAACTATTAAAAAACAAAATTAAAGCATGTCGTAATATATTATACCTCTAGTATATTTATGTTATAAGTTCAAAACATAAATATTGTAACTACATTTCAATACATAATAATTGATAAAGTAAGGCTAATCTAATTAAGAGAAACGCTAAGAGGGAGTGAATTGGGTTTTTTGAAAATCTTTTTCAAGTACAACAATTTTAAGTAAAATAAAACACAAAAGTAAAGAGATTGAGTTAAAGAGAGCAAACACTAATTTTATAGTGATTCGGTACTTTTACTTATGTTCATTTTCCTTAAACTCCTAACCAAATGAGGGTTTTACTATCCTTGAAGCTTCAACCAAACTTCCGATATTTTACACTTACATTTTAACTT
The DNA here is from genome assembly GCF_004353265.1 of Vitis riparia. Taxonomy (NCBI): domain Eukaryota; kingdom Viridiplantae; phylum Streptophyta; class Magnoliopsida; order Vitales; family Vitaceae; genus Vitis; species Vitis riparia. Next base: position 21,608,774 of record NC_048442.1, on the reverse strand, counting down.
CAATGGTTCTTACACAATCCCTTCAAGTACCCACCAATTTGAAGCTTTCTATTCACACAAACTCATTTAAAAATGATAGAAACTCTCAACCTAACTCAATGAAAGTTCAATTAATGAATGACAAGGTGCACTAAATGGTATGCAAATGAGAAGTTAATGCACCAAAATGAAATAAATGAGAGCTTTGACTAAAGAACAAATAGGTAGGTAATTGGTTGCAAGTGTTTTATTACCCATATATAAAGTGGAGCTCTCAATTTATAGATTTCAGCCTTAGACACCAAAAAATAATCTCATTTGGCCGAGCTCCAGTTTGACCAGCTATTAAATATTAAATGCACTGCAGATCTCTATTGTAAAAAAAAAATGTAAAAATGGACATATATATAAAATAAAGTTTTTTATCTTTGACTATTCAAGGCTATTTTAATATCATATATAACCTCTAACCATCGTACATAAAACTTGAATTATTCTTTAAATTTCTATTTTATAATTATTTTCAAATAAATACAAAATCCGCTTTTCTCAAAAATAAAAATTAAATACTAAAATGAAAATCTCCCAGCATAAATCTAGATTTTGTGAGGTGTCTTGCTCATTAGTCATATTCAAAATCCACATCAATTCAACCGATTTTTCCATCATGGGTCACTCCAATTTTCGAGGCATACCCATGCCAGGTGGAAAGCAAATACAGTCATTGAGTTACGCAGTCAACATATCAAAGCCATCATTGTCGGAGGCCGATCAGTTTAGAAGAAAACAAACCTTGATCATCTGGAGCAACTAGTCAAAATATTCATTTTAACAGCCAGTCCTTTATCAACCCCATGTTGAATTTTTTTCCTTCTTGATTGTTTTCTTTCAACAACCAGTAAAATCCTCAAGTCTGCTCAAGTATTTTACCAAAATTAAGTCATATTATAAACTCAGAAAACTATTTATCCATCATTACCCATGAATGTATCTTCTACTTGTATATTTTGAGGCTCATTTATAGGCTTGCATGAGTGAATTTCTCTCATCTTCTCCTTTACGTAGGCGTTGAATCCAGTTCAAATTGAGGAAAAATAAAAGGGAAATGAAATATAATATTTCTATTAGTTGAAAATCATTCTACAATTTATTAATTATTAGGTAATTTTTTATTTTTTTTGTTAATAATGCTTATAATTAAAATATTTAGAACTTAGAAATAAAAAATATTATATTATGGTGTTAAATATATATAAAAATATTTTGTATACATTAAATATTATTTTAAATAATATTATATCATTCACATATTTTTCTAATCGGGTTCTTTTCCGAATTAAAATAAATAAATTTTTTAATCAAAATTTTTGTTTTATAAAATTAGTAAAACATCAAAAAATTAAAAAAAAAAAAATGAAGAAAACAGTGAAGGGAATAAACTTATGATCCATGAAATTTGTGTATAGTATATCTCAATGTAGGATTCTTATAACCTATGTAAAGAGGATATAAAAATCAATATTTTTAAAATCGAACTAGTCAGCGAACTGAAAAAGTTATATATTCACGATTCAGTAATCGAACTGCAGTCGAATCGATGACATCATAAATATATATTTTATATTTTATTAAAATTAAAATAATTTTTAAAAATTATAAATTTAAAAATCAATAATATTTATTTATTTTTTCATATTTTATATAAATATATTAATATTTTAAAGTTTATTAAATAAAACATATGTAATATAACATATAGAAAATTGAAGTGTGTTATGTCATTAATTAATTAATCATATATCTTATTACTATCTTATAAGTTTTAAAAAATATTAGATATTTGAAATGATTTTATTATGTTTTGGCACAAACCAAAGAGTGGTGGGTTGGTACAACCATGCTTACCTTGAATCAAAGGTCCAAGTTCAAGTCCAAGGTCTTAAACTAAGTATATATAAATGCAGATTGTTTTTTAAATCATTCAGAGCATAAAAATGCCTTTCAAACTCTTCTTCATCACAACTCGTCGTTGGGCTGTGAAGGGTGTCTAGCCCATTGGTAAATGAGGCCCGTTTTTACTCGATTCTGTCTGGTTGAATGATTCAATTGCCAATTTGTCCATTTCAATGTTGGTCCAAAGCCTCTTCTAGCTCAAAAGCTCAATTGAACTAGACCATGGTTCAGTTAACAATTCAACCAGTTGAATCGATTGATTCGATCTGATTTTTAAAACATTGATAAAAACAATATTGGACAAGTTATTTCACCATATATTTTATCTTAAATTTAATTAAACATAAGAAAACATAAGATATGATATGTTATTAATCTCTTATCTTATTTCATATTATATCCAATTAACGAAAGATAACTCTTATGTATATGAATTATTAATATTCATTATTTTCCATGTTATATCAAAAGCAATTGTTTTACTTCATCATTTGGATTTTCTAATTGAAAACTTGGCTTATTGCAAGAATGTTCTTTGAGTTAAGATCATATTATGGAAATGTTCTCTCTTGTTTGAAATGATTCATTTTTTGGTTCATGATCAAGCGAAATGACCATTTCTTATAGTTAACATGTTAAGGGTATTACTGTCACTTATTATAGATGTCATTATATTTATTTTTCAAAATGCTAAGATTGACATTGATATTACGATTGAGGATGAGCACTTTTAAAACCAAAAACATACTTTTTATAATCTTCCTTCTATTGAATCTTTAATTTGACTCAAATAAGCCTTTATTTGAATAAGCATATTCTCTTCCCATAAAAAATGCCCTTAGCCAAGCATCTACAAAGGCACAACAATTTTCATACACAATTTGGGGAAAATGGTTTGTTAAAAATGTCTATTTTTGTTAGGGTCCAAAGTATCAGTCCAACCTGATACGATTCGGCGAAGGCAATAATTTGGTAAGATTTGACTCAAATTATTTATTTTAGGAAAGTTAGTATTTATAGAGTTTGTGTTTTGATAAATTATCTTTTTATACTAGAATTAGGAAATTATTGGTTTAGGATTAACCCATAGTGATATATAAATATCTAGTTTTATATATGATTGAGAGAGAGAGAGAAAAAAAAGTGAGAGAAGAATGAAGAGAGATAGCAAAGTAGTGTATTGGAATTTTGGGTAAAGAATGGTTTAGGGCGTTTGAAGGATATATTCTGAAAGTTTATTAATAAATTTGATCACGTTTCCAATAGACTTTGATGATTACACTAAATCATGTAAATATTTTATCTTATCTATTTCATTTTATTTTTGCTCTTGAGTATGGGTGTTGTGAATTTTTTTCAACAAGTGGTATTAGAGCTATGATGAAAAGATTATAGGAAAAATTATTTTGAAGATGATGTCAAGCCTTAAGTATGATAAGATCTTACCTTCAAAGCTTCTTGTTAACTTTGACACAAGTTCAATATTCTCTCAAGGTTAAGAATTCATACAGTATAGTAGTTTGGTGAATCATGACAATTAATAATCTTAAGTCATGATTCACCATATGTCTTGTTTAGTGTGCATTACATATATTGGTGCACTCACCATGGGATTCAACGGTTAAGACAAATCATCCTTCTAATTATGAAGTAGTATATTACAGTCTCTATTGGGTTGCCCAAATCCATGAATTAACTGTGGACATCTTATCTATTTACAAGGAACATATAACTTGTATCCTTTGTGCAACTTTTGATGTACCAAAATTATGTGTCATGTAAAATATATGAAATAAATGTTCAAATCAATGTCAATATATAAAAAGGATGGTAAGGGGACAATCAAGTCTGACTTTTTTACATCATATTTTGCTTTTAGAGACTCAATCCCAACACTAAAATCGAGGTTGACTTAGAATATAACCAATTTAGTCAATAGGTTACTTACAAAAGGAAACAAATTAATGGTTGAAAGACAATTACTTAACTTCCTCTATTAATGTATTGTATACCTAAAATTAATCCAAAAGATTGATATTGGTAATGTTCTATGTCATTGATAAATCACTCTCATAGATGATTGCCTTCATGGATAATGACCAAAATTTTCTCTGATGAGAAATTATGTCAAAACAAAAAAGAGCATAGGACAATTTGATTTTTTGGTTTTTCTTTTTGTTTTGTTTTGTTTTTCTTTTTCTTTATTAGATAGAATGTGATCATGGGGTATAAATGCTTTTCATAGTAAAATACCATCACAAATTTTATGCTATGATTAAAGGTGATTTTCACCATGATGTATTTTTTTTTATTGAAGATGTGACTTTTGCAATGAACTTATTTCATGACGAGAAAAATGATATATTACTATAAAATTTTAAATTAAATGGTGATGATAATAAGAATGCTAGTGGCCTCAAGTTATGATGCGTAGATCTACTAGTGACATTTATCATATTGGTTAATTAAATTTATCTTTAATGTTCAATTAAACTAGACTCTGATGTTGATAAGAATGCTTAGTGAAGGACTATTATTAACTAGTGATGTTTATCATAATGACTAGTAAAATTTGATCTTTTTATTTTTTATTTTTTGTTTTTGTTTTATTTTATTATTATTTTTAAGTAGAATGTGATTATTGGGTATAAATATTTTTCATATTAAAAATACCACCATAAATTCTATGTTGATTTTTAAGACAAAAAATGGCCCTTTGCCATGATTTTTTTGTTTATTTCGTGATGAAAAATTATATATTACTATAAATTTTATTTTATGGTAAAATTTAAAATTTTATCTTTCTGAATAAAAATAATTATTTATGAACTAATTGTAATAAAAAAAATCTTATAATCACAAAATTTTCTATAGCTGAAGATACTTTCTTTTAATCGCAAATTAATTTCAGGCAAAGTCTAATTTATCAAAAAAGAAAAAAGAAAAAAAAAAGGCCAAGAGAAAGTGATTGACTTCGACTGTTCTCTCTCTTGTTTTGTCTTTACGTGCCTTCATTCTACCTTGAAAGAATGATTCTTGACCATGTCAGATTACAATTCGAATTTATTCATGCGTGGTTGTAAACTTTTGAGAATGGAAGTCTCTTGAGGAGTGATCGTAAAAGGACAGCTTAATTATTCGGCCGGGTTCCACTAGGACCCTGCTCATCTCTCTCTCTCTCTCTCTCTCTCTCTCACACACACACACACACATCAACAAAGCTTTCTCCCAGAGACACATGCACTCAAACCAAAAAATAAACTTATTTACAAAATAATGATCAATTTAATGTGTTTGTGTTACATAAGTTATCATGGCATAAACTTGTGTTACAAAATAATGTCCAATCTCTTTACCTGCCGTGAATTGTCAAAGCTATTCTCTATTTTAGGTAAGAGTTGTTGACCTTGTGAGTTGTGAGTCTTGTGACTTAGAAGAAAAAGGCACACGACTAGGCTAGAGTGCACGGCCGAGAAAGAGATGAGGAGGAAACTTCTAGGGAATAACGTGATGAGGAGGCAAAAGTAGAACATTTGTTTCAATCTGACAGATGTGAAATCACCGTGTCTAAGCTTTTACTGTGGTAATTTGGAGTCAGGCTGTAATAATAAATTGCTTTGCAGAGGCAGGAGAAAATTACAGAACCCGTATATGAAGAAAATTTCTTAAGGGACTCCAACTACCAAGCTAACACCTCTCACCTACTTACACCATCCCTTTGCTTGCTATCATCTTAGTTTGAATGGTAGTTGTTGAGTTTCTGTCTTGCTAATATAAATAACTCTTCCAACAATATGCCTAGAACACCGTGGAATCCATTTTTGTCAGCTACGAGTGTAGTGAAAGTGTGGCATCATGGCTTCCTCAGCAGAGGATGGTGAGCCACTGCTACTTGGACACTCCTCAGCAGGAATCCATGAATTGTCATCGTCAGCAGTGGAGGAGCTGTTGCTACACAAACCAGTGCCTGGCAGATGGTGGCCTCGTCTGTTCGGGTGGGAGTCCAGGCTTCTCTGGGTCCTCTCTGGTTCAGCAATTGTTTCCTCGGTTTTCAATTACATGCTTAGCTTCATCACCTTGATGTTTGCGGGGCAATTGGGGGCGTTGGAGCTGGCCGGTGCCTCCATCGCCAGTGTGGGAATTCAAGGACTTGCATATGGGCTTATGGTATGTATGAGTTTCTTAAGTGCTTTATCCTGAACAGAGTTCCCAAAACACCTCTATCCTTAGGGTACTTTGCAGTAGTCTGATCTGGGTATATGATTAGTGAGCTGTAAACCAGAAAACTGTGGGCATCTCCCCTACATATCCCCTAAAGAAACAGTTGTGTATCATTCTGTGACTAATCCATAGCCATAGGAAATTCTAATATTGTGGTATAGCTTTTGCAATTGTAATTTTTCCCAGGAAATGAACTATTCCCTCGCCCACAACTAGCAATGAAGTCAGTACGTCAACTAAGCTAGAAAGAAAAACTAAATTTAGTCGATCATTCGTGCACACATTTTTTCTACGCATTTGAAATTTGGGGAGATGGAAAGCTTGGGTCACCATCACCCCGTGAATCAAGACATGTCAGACAGGAAGGTTGAAGGGTCCTTTTCCTCCTTCGCCGACTCTGATGGTTAGCCACAAGAAATTAATGTTGGATATTTTGGTAATTATGGGCCTACATATTAACAATCTTATTTTGGGTCTAATTAAATGTGATCAATCATGATTTCTCCAACAATTAAGGCTTATTTTGGGTTGTAGAAATTGCCTATAATCAATAAAAGAAAATTGGTTGCTACTAATTATCACAACTAGTTTCAAAGTAACTTGTTTTTTTGTTCTGTTTTGTTTTGTTTTCCCTTTTTTCTTAATTAAATTTTGGTCCAAAAAAAAACAGTTGGGCATGGCCAGTGCAGTGCAGACTGTCTGTGGACAAGCATATGGAGCAAAGAAATATGCCGCAATGGGCATCATTTGCCAAAGAGCAATCGTCTTGCACTTGGGAGCAGCCATTCTTCTCACCTTCCTCTACTGGTATTCAGGAGCATTCCTTAAAGCAATAGGCCAATCGGAGAGCATAGCGGTGCAAGGTCAAATTTTTGCCCGGGGATTGATCCTTCAAGTGTATGCATTTGCATTAAGCTGTCCAATGCAGAGATTCCTCCAAGCACAAAACATTGTAAACCCTTTAGCTTACATTGCTGTTGGGGTAACCCTCTTACATATTCTTCTCACATGGTTAGTTGTTAATGTCTTGGACTCTGGGCTTCTTGGAATAGCTCTTACGCTGAGTCTTTCCTGGTGGCTTCTGGTTTTTTCGATTGCGCTTTACATACTTTTAAGCCCATCTTGCAAGGAAACTTGGACTGGCTTTTCTTTAAAAGCCTTCCAAGGAATTTGGCCCTATTTCAAGCTAACTGTTGCTTCTGCTGTCATGTTGTGGTATTTATCGAAACCCTCTCTCTCTCTTCCTCCCCCCTCCCTCTCTTCTCAATTGCTAATATTCTGATTCTTTTTTCATTGACTTAATGCAGTCTGGAGATATGGTACAGCCAAGGTCTTGTGCTTATATCAGGCCTCCTCCCCAACCCTACAGTCTCACTGGACTCCATTTCCATTTGGTATTTATACATGTCAACAGATTGACTCATGCTTCCATTTTTTTTATTTTCCTTGAACATACATTAATAAGCTCTTACATTAAATGATTTCAGCATGAATTACTTGAACTGGGATATCACATTCATGCTGGGCCTAAGTGCAGGAGCAAGGTCAGTGAATATATAGTAAAACAATTATTCCTCACTTTCATCTCCTCCTCTGTTTTCTTAGCAACCAAAAGGGTGGGCATGAGCATATATACTAATAGACTTTGTGGATTGCAGGAGCAAGTGTCCGAATCAGTAATGAGCTGGGAGCAGCTCATCCACTGGTGGCAAAATTCTCAGTGTTAGTGGTAAATGCAAACAGCATCATCATAAGTATATTTTTAGTGCGATCGTTCTGATTTTCAAGATAGGATTGAGCAAGCTATTCACAAGTGATACAGAGGTTATCAATGCAGTGTCCAAGTTGACCCCACTACTTGCTATTTCTGTCTTCTTAAATGGAATTCAACCCATACTCTCAGGTAATTAACCATATACAGTACCATTTTGTTAAAGTTGAGGCATCAAATAGTACAGCATTGAATTGGAAAAACATGTAATAATTGCAATGGGAATTCAGGTGTGGCCATTGGGAGTGGATGGCAAGCTATAGTGGCATACGTCAACCTAGCAACTTACTATCTCATTGGTCTTCCCATTGGGTGTGTTCTTGGATTCAAAACCAGCTTAGGAGTTGTAGTGAGTAGAATCTCCTCCCCTTTCTTGCTAGTTTTCTTGCATGCCAGCCCACACACGCACACAGAGTTACCTTTAATTATTACTGAACAAAATGCGGTTTCTCTTTTTTGCTTTTTGTTTGTTTGCAGGGAATATGGTGGGGGATGATAATAGGAGTTCTTCTTCAAACGGTAACTTTAATTGTTCTAACAGCAAGAACAAACTGGGATGCTGAGGTAATATTGTGGGTTGATTAAATTGGATGTAAATTAAATTAGTTCTTGTGTGGATTGGGCTTGTATTTAAGCATACTGGTGATGCATTTGTAGGTTGTGAAAGCTGTGGATCGCATAAAGAAATCTTCCAACGAAGAGACGTTGGATTTAGTACTAGACAAGATATAGTCAAGGAGATTGGAGATTCAAATAGAAGATGCCCAAGATTTTTACTGTTCCGTCTCTGTCTGGGTGGGAATCATGGATCATGTAGTTTGATCTTCTGATTATGTTTATATTGAGGTTTATTCTTCTCGAGTTGGTGGAGGTTGGTTAGTTTGACAAGGAAAAGTGTATTCCATGTACTCATACCCATTGTTTTAAAAATCGGCATCTCGATACACTCGATACTGGTGAACTTTCTGTTTCGATCCATCTCAATGAACCATTTCATGGTTAAACCAGCATTGAACCGTTCAAACCGACAGTTGAACAACGAATCGTCTGGTTTTAACAAATCGGCCAGAACTTAATTGTTACAAATGTTTCAAAATTCACTTCAAATTAAAAGTTTGTGTGGTTGCCAAGTTTTGAACTTCATTTCCCATGTTAGACATCGTTTCCAATATTTCTTTCTCATGTTTATTGACCCTATATCTCTCTCCATAACCTTCTTTTCTCATTTCCCAGACCCATTTGTATTTGTTGCACCTTCCATCACTCTTCACTACCCTTGGAGCTCCTTTATTACCATGGGTGAAACCAGTTCTTGCAATTTGCACCCTCTTCATCTCTTAAAACTAGCTCTTGGCTCAAGATATACATTAGAATCACAACTAAGGTCTTAAATACAATTCAAGTTAAGTCCAAGAGTTGAGCCTTTATATCACATAAAACACTCTTTAATTATACCATTAAAGCACAATTTATGACTTAATCAACATCTCACATGGAACATTTAAACATTCCTCCTATGAATAGACTTTTCAAATCTATTTAACTTACCCTAAATTTCTTTAGGATGCTTGTAATTCTTCAACAAGAGTTATTATTTTGAAGAAATAATTCAATAAGAGAATAAATTGAACATGTCCCACAATTGTTTAAGTTCACAAGGAATACTAAATGGGAATCCATCAAGAAAGTGGAAGTCATTCATCAACCAAGAAAGACAACCTTCCCTAACTAGCTAAGATTAAACTTTATGCCTACAATAGAAAAATATGTTTTTCTTTGGAACCCACATGGTAGATGGAATCATGAAAGGAAAGTGAGGAGAACGTGGACGATAGGAAGAGTGGGTAGAATGCAAAGGGTGTTTTAATAGGGCCACGTAGTCCATGAAGCTTGTGGAAAACGAGATGGGAATTAAAGACAAGAGATAATTAATAATTATCATGTTTACTTAATGGGTTTAAATCAATGAGCTAAGTGTACAAGTAGCATCAAGCACTAAATTATTGGTGGGAAAGAAGTCCCGATCAAAATTCAATAGTTATTTTAGTATCATTCCCAAGGAATCGTGGGGGAGGCCTTCCCTAACATGGATCATGTCACAGCAGTTTAATAGACGACTACTGTTGTTGCAGTATCCAACACATACATTAATAAGAAATCAATTGAAAAACAAACATATCATGCCCTCTCTAATTAGGGATGGCAATGGGATTAGGGATGGCAATGGGATGGTCTTTCAGGTACCCATCCAACCTTGCTCCTAATGAAAAATGGGTTTGAAATTTAAATAAATGGATTATGGATAAGTTTGAAATTTTTTTTAAAACTCAAGACGGGTTTAAAATGGGTCCAAATATTGCTTTATCCCACCCCACTCTACCCATTTATATATAAAATTAATTTTTATTTTCTTATTTTTGATATATATATATAATTACAATAAAATAAGTTATAAAAAAATTATAATATTTTATCAAATATATTTATTTTAATATATTTAAAATAATTTTTTTTTTTAAAAAAAAAAAAGGTTAAACGGGAAAGGCAGGACAACTATAGGAATTTAATTTTTTTAAATGGAACAGGGATTTGAATTATTTTGATTAAATGAAACAAGGTTGGAAAAGGGACGGCTCATTCCAAACTTACCCCTTTGTCATCTCCGATATTAATCGTACACTCTAGTTATAAAGTGTTGGAAATAGTGATGGGAAAAGACTAATTCCAACACATTCAACCAAGAGACCATTCTTCTAGAGCGTGCAAGTGAAGAACCTAACACATAAGCACAGTCACCTCAAGAAGGAAGCTATGAGAGCATCCATCTAGACACACACTCTTTATCTAGACGAATTAAAATAAATTCAAAGATGGTGACTAGTTCTTCCAATAGAACTAGACCTTCATTCTTGAACATTTAAGTTACTCTTAACACTCATATATCAGGCCAGGAAGCTTACTTTGAACAAGTAGGATTTCTTATGGAAAGGTGAAAAGATTTTGCTGCAACAAGGTCACATAAAGTTGGAACAGCCTGGAACCTAAAGATCATTTGTCCTCCTTCCACCTTTGCCACCCTTGCCACCTGACCCAACCCTCATCCTACAACAAAATCCAACACGCTGTCACATACTAGTAGACTAGTAAGATAGGAAAACAAATAAGCTTCAAGATCCTCTTGGGTCTTTTAAGGAGTGAACTGCATCTTTCCAATAGAAGTTCAAATTTTTGATCTTAGCATTCTCACAAACCACATAGAAACAGGGCTTAATTTTAAAAGTTGTCAAGAAAATAAATAAATACAAACAGGATCAAGAACGTAACGAGAACAGTAGCAACTTGCAGCACAAAAACAAAGAGATAAGGAGTATCAGGAACCCTTTATTTGGATTTAGCCCATTAAGGATGAGAGAACCCTTTCAATGCCAACTGAAAATTTTTAATTTTCTAAAACCCACCACACCCACTTGACTTAGCAATGAAACAAATCTCATACGATCTCCAAAGTAATGAAATGTCTCTGGAGAAAAGATCACCAAGTTCATGAGAGTTTGAAGTGTTAGCATTCTGTAAACTGACCTGAAAATGTAAGCAATCTTATCATACTATGAGAGATCAAACTAAAAACTATCATAATCATAATCATTTCGGTTGTCCTAACTGATACACATTGTTCCCATGTATGTATTTAATATAATGTTTTTAAGACAAGATTATCACATTATAATTTACAGTAACAAGCTGACATACAAGATTTAAAGGTAAGCTTACCACTTACCCACACACTCTTATCCCACCCCCAACCAAGGGGTGGATATAACGTCTTGGGTGATACAAACAAGAGAGATTGTGGTAAAAACTCATCAGCTGCCATTTTTGCTTTTCCCTTCCAAATTCCAAAATGTTTGTCAACAGCCTACACAGATGGGATGATGAGGGGTTGCACTTCTTCACTTGGTTTTTTTTAACAGTCCTGCAGCATCAGTAGTCATCACAGCTGTTGCCACTATTGGAAATCCTGTGGCTTGGGATGGGATTCGGGACATTGATGCCTTCTTTGCCCATCTGCTGGACTTCAAGCGGAGATAGTATCTTGATATACCACACATTATTGACAAACTCCCTGCAAAAGAATGAAACCATAATCCCATCTGCATTTAGCATTGCACTCAACTAATCTTAGGAATGGCCATGGAATGACTCATTAAATATGATCATACAGTTTTGATGTATTGATTTACCAGCTCCTGCATGCAGAGTCAGCACCACCCACAAATAGACTATCCACTTTACATGCATGCAGTTTTAAAAGATGAGTACATAATGGTCAATTAAGCCAATAGAAAAGTTAAAATGATTTGAGTTATTAACTTTGAAGAGACTTAAAAATCCAGAAGAACCATTTTGACAATTAGTGTTGGTATATAATTTGGGACTTACTGCCAAGGGTCATCGCCAAGGAGAAGAACATCATTCTCTCGGTCAACAAATACAAGCTGCCAGCCTGATCTCAGAGGGTCCTCCAACCGGCCTTCAAGGCCAAACATTCGGCCAAGCTCACCACGCAGCTCATCATAGCTGCTGAATTTGGTGATATCCAGTGACCTCCCAAAGGACCCTAACTTGTGAACCTGCCAGAATTATACTTTGTACTTAAAAACCATAATAAAAGTAGCCCTAGGAAATAGAACCAAGACATGAAGCAATGGTCATCAAATGAGAAGGAATGCTAGAAGAAGAAAGTTGATCATATAGTCAACCATCCACAAATCATCAATTTAGCAGTGAAAACAAACACAGCAGAACATTATGCAGTTCGGTTAAAATCTAAATATGAGATAAACCAAGGAAGGAGAAAAAAGAACAGGAGTAACAATGTATAAGGGTGACCTCAATAGTTAACCATTTATCAGATTTTAGGAGCCATCCTCCTGGAAAATCATGAGCATAGAGCAGTAAAGTATACCATCTCTGGTCCCCAACTTGAAGTACCCTCAAATCTAAAAACCAATTCAATTGCCTAAAAGTGAAATGCATTTTAAATTAAAGCATTCGGCAAGATAGAAAGGCAACAATTCAGAGGACAAACAAAAGAAATAAGACAAAAGACGATTATCATTTGATCACATATGAATCCCCCAAGTTTTCTTTAAAGAGAACACAGGGCAATTCCAGGACATGCAAATGTTTAGTGGCTCAGACAAAGAGAAATGCTCACAAAAGATAGCAGCAGCTCCATTTACCTTAACAAAGGTTCTGGTTGGTGGGTTTACTTGCTCCAAATTTTCAGAAGACTGCAAGAAACCCGATTCATCTATGCAACTTGAAGTTGTCATGTCTGAATTAAGTGGAAAATCAGTGCCTGGAGCATTTGCAAAATTAGGCGTAGAAAATGGCATAGACACTGAATCATTCTCACTGCCAATACTTCTTAGATTTGACATCCCATTTTGCAGCATAAGAGATGAAGAGTCTATATTAACCCCAAACAGAAGATTGTTTTGGGGATCAGCAACACCTTGGTACACAGAGTACTCTCTACCAGGAAAAGGTGGCAACAAGGTGGAGAGTTCAGAGGCATTTGAAGGCGGTGTTGCCAACTCTTCCACCTGGGGCAGTACACATTGAGTAGTTCCAGAGGGAAGCGGAGGTTCAACCGCAACTTGCTTGGGAAAGAAGGCAGAAGAAGAAATTACAGGATTTGATCCATGCAAGTTAAGTAGATGGGATGTTCCATCTTGGGAGAATGAACCTAAAAGACTCTGCATGGTAGAAACATCTGATGTAGTAATTGGGTTCCCAACAGAATCAGGAAAAATCTGCTGCCGTATTGGTGAAGGGATAGTCTGTAAGGAAGGAGGCAGAGATTGAGAGGGTGATGAAAGCTGAGATAGAGCAGATATGACCTTTGGGATATGTTGCTGATCAGACAACTGCCGATGCAGCTGCTGGGGTTGTTGAAGTTGTGGCTGCTGTTGTTGATGTTGTTGTTGCTGCTGCTGTTGTTGATGGTGTTGTTGCTGCTGCTGCTGTTGAAGCTGTTGTTGCTGCTGTTGATTACTCAACGCCTGCCGACCCTGCAACTGTTGTTGCAGAAGCTGGGCCTGAGCCTGAGCCTGAGCCTGAGCCTGGGCCTGGGCCTGAGCCTGAGCCTGAGCCTGAGCCTGAGCCTGAGCCTGAGCCTGAGCATGAGCCTGAGCCTGAGCATGAGCCTGAGCCTGAGCATGAGCCTGAGCATGAGCCTGAGCCTGAGCATGAGCATGAGCCTGAGCCTGAGCCTGGGGTGGGTTTTCTTGAAAGCTTTGAAGAAAAGCATGTTGAGATTGTGTCTGCTGCAACATCTGCCCCCGGAAGACAGAAGCAGGACTATTGGAAACATTTTGTGGTTGCTGGAACTGCAAAAGGGACTGAGCAGGATGTTTGGAAGGATCCAGTGCTCTCAATTCCTGAAGCGAAGCAGCTGCTATAGCTTGTTGCATGTTAGATTGTAAACCAAGCATTGATGCATCAAGCCTTGGTTGCATCCAGGGTGTAAGTCCATAACCCTGAAAATTTAAAGACTGAATCCCCTGATCTCCAATGTCTCCTCGGAGCCACATGAGTGGAGAATTTATGCTCATATCACCATCTTTGTGAGCTAGATGAAACAAATGAATCATGTAAACATAAAATAAAAATAAAAATGAATACTGGTCTCAAGTGAAAATTCAAGCAAATAGTGTATTCACCAGCCTCAATGGTGGTGGTACACAAGCATACCGTGGAAGGAAGGTAGGGCAGAGGGCCATGGTCGCTTCAGTCTAAGTGGGAAAGGGGATGGATACATTGGGAATGTTGTTAAAGGCTCAATCTCCCACAAGGAAACTCTGGGTTGCCTCTCCCCGGCAGTGGATTCATCCCAACCAACCTGGCATTAATAGAGAAATTTACAAGAACATGCTTTATATTCCATCATTGAAAATTAAATATCTCCATGGAACACATGACTGCAATTATGACCATATAATCACCAAATGCTCTGAACAAACCTTTACAGAGCGCCAATGTGAGTTTGGCCAGCGAACAGGATCTAAATCACTAATGCCAGTTATTGTGCCCATGTACCTGAAAAGTACCATGTTAGTGCCAGTGGAAAGTATCTACCAGTATATTTTAAAATAGATGTTTTACAAATAACATCTATCAAAAGAAATAAAACTTAAATGACTAGGGAAGATCGTCCTGCTGGTACAATGCATAGTAGCAACAAAATGTTAGTAAAAATGATAAAGAAACTAAAACCTTTTTACCCCAGAACTATGTAGTTCACCAATAGGAAAAGCAAGCACATGAACGAAATGGAACCCTGGGGGACACCAAAACAGTAACATGAACAATGTATGCTACTCAATAACATGTATGATGGAATTAAGATCATATACATTACTCTATTGAGACAGATATATGCTAGTTGTAAATGTGTAACAGTTTTCTTTTCAACCCAAGGAACGAGAATCTGAAAAATGCACAACTTCCAGTTCACAACAGAAAACCTATTGAATAATTATTAACCATAAAAGAGCATAGCATCAAGCATGTTCTGTCATTTATGCTTTGCTTAGAAGGTTGAAAAACAAATTTTTTGTTGTTGTGGGGGGGAGGAGGTTGGTAAATAACTTAGTCTTTTACAATCTGACATGGTTACAGCTTCAGAATATTCAGTAACTTAGGCAAGAGAAACAGAAGTACAGCTGCATTTGGGAATCTATGCATCAAGATCCACTTTCTCAAATCAACTTGAACTTGTATTCCACTAAAACCAGATAACACTTTGAATGTGCTCCAGTCTGGTCCAAAAATTAAAAAATTTCCAGACAGTCCCTTAAGTTCTGAAACGGAGTATACATCGACTTTCAAATGTCAATCACTAACCATTTAATTATATGATCAGTAGGAAATAAATAAATAAGCGCACACACACACGTGGGTTTCTGTAGAAGAGAGATGGAAGAAATACAAGGTATGAAATTCTTATCCTTAATCTCTAGCCTATATAGAGACTCACATATATATACAAAAATTCCTAGCAACAAAATTAGAAATTTTCCTAACTTAATTACACTAGATCCCTTTGATTACGGGATTGCCTAATTCTCTCCTCAATTAAAAAATCAAGACTTTCCTAATTTCATTCTTCCACACTCCCCCTCAACTAAATAAATGTTTTCCATTCTCGGTTTGGATACACTTGCTTAAAACTTTGTACTGCTTAAACCTTTTGAGTAAATCTACAAGTTAGCAGTTAGTAGATACATAAGGAATATAGGTCAATCCACTATCTAGTTTCTCCTTAATAAAATGTTTGTCTATTTCTATGTGTTTCATACGATCGTGTTGCACTGGATCATGTGCAATACTAATTGCAGATTTATTGTCATAGTAAAGTCTCATTAAATCATCCCATTTAATCTTAAAATCTTCCAAAACAATCTTCAACCATAGTAGTTCACAAACTCCTTAGGCCACTGTGCAAAATTCTGCTTATGCACTAGACCTCGGCACCAAACTTTGTTTCTTACTTCTCCATGTCACTAGATTCCCACCAAGAAAGGTGCAATACCCAATGGTTGATCTTCTGTCAACCACATATCCAACATAATTTGCATTTATGTATGCTTCAAATACTAGTCCTGAGCTTCATTTAAATAAGATGTCTATTCTTGGAGACCCCTTAAAGTACTATAGCACTCAGTTAGCAGCTTACGAATGAACCTCTTTTGGACTATGCATGAGAAAGCTAATCACACTCACAGCACATATGCTATATCCTGTCTTATGTGAAGGAGATAAATGAGTCTTCTTACCAACTGTTGATACATCTCTCTATCTACCACAACATCCCCTCAGCTTCCCCAAGCTTATGATTAGGATCTATTGGTGTGCTTGTTGGTTTACACGCCAACTTCCTTATTTCCTTTAGAAGATCCATTACATTTTGCTGTTGAGAAATAAAAATTCCCCGCTTAGAATGTACAACCTCGATTCCTAGGAAGTGTTTCAAGTTTCCTAACACTTTAATCTCAAATTCCTTGGTCAAGCATTGCCTCAACGTCTATCTCTCCTTTTCATCATTTCTAATCATGATGATGTCGTCTACGTATACCAAAAGAGTTGTAACTCCCCCTAAATCCGAATATTTGATGAACAACATATGATCTTCTTGACTTTATCTGTATCCCATATTTTTCATTACTTTAGCAAACCTTCCAAACCACATCCTTAGAGATTATTTCAGCACATATGAAGCTTTCTTCAATTTATACACCTTTTAGTGGCTAGGTCACTACCAAATCTAGGAGGGACTGTCATATAAATCTCTTCTTGAGATCTCCATTCAAAAATGCATTTTTGACGTCGAACTATTGTAGATCCCAATTATAATTTGTTGCCGATAATAACAAAATTCAGACTATGTTCATCTTAGTAGCTGGAGCAAATGTATCTAGATAATCCACACCATATGTCTGAGTGTATCTTTAGCCATAAATCTCACTTTGTACATCTCTTATGTCTCATATGCTCCATACTTAACAATATAGATCCAGTTACATCCCAATGGCCTTTTTTCTACAGGCAAATCAATCAACTCCCAAGTTTTATTCTTCACTAGGGCCTCCATTTCTGCATCAATGGTTTGTCTCCAATTTTCATTAGATAAAGCCTCATATAGAATGGTAGGAATATGAATATTTTTCAAACTTGTAAGAAAACTTTTATAGAATGGAGACAACTTTCCGAATGACACAACATGGGAAAGTGGATACAAAGAATGTTTAGTGCATTCCCTCATTCCCTTCCTAATGACAATAGGGAGATTTTGATCTATTGGTTTTTCAGACTGAAGTTCTGACTTAGTTTGTAAGGAAGGATGAGAGACCGTTAACTCATTTCTAGAAGCCGGTTTAGATTCTTGGATTTGTATAAGTCTAGCGAATGCAACTTTCTTCCTTGAGTGCACTTTGTCAGTTATTCAATTCTCAAGAGTAGGCTCAATAGATGACAACTCAAGTTTAGAAAAGGAGGGTACAAATACTAGATCAAACCCTAGACAAGAGACTTTAGGGAGGTCAATGAGAAAGGGATCAATGAAATAGAAATCCAGATTCATGTCTTCCTCGATGGAATTCTCCTCCCAAAGATGAGGAGTAGGAAAATAAAACTCACTTTTGTTAAAAGCAACTTCCGCTAAGACAAAAAAAATAAAATTAAATAGTGGATGGTAACATTTATATCCCTTTTGAATTAAAGAATATCCCACAAAAATACATTTGACAGTTCTTGAGTCCAATTTTCCCTTGTTTGGACTATGAACATCCACAAAGAACACACACCCAAATATCTTAGGAATGAAATGGTTTGTGGTTCTCATATTAGGATAAAACAATGAGAGAATTTCCATGACAATTTTGAACCTAAGACTCTGGAAAGTAGTCGGTTTATGAGATGTGGAGCAGTTAAGACAACTTCCTCTCAATAAGATTTAGGTACATGGTTTTGGAATAAAAAGCTCATGTTGTATCAAGGAGGTGGCAACCTTTCCTCTCAACAATTCCATTTTGTTGCAAGGTGTTGACACATGATGACTCATGAATTCTGATAAAAAAAAATGATGACTCATGAATTATTCTCTCATGTTGAAAGTATGGAGTCAGGACTTAATTGAAATAATCTCTGGTGTCGGACCGAAACCTCTTAATTTTTTTTTTTTTTTTGATAGGCAAAAGCACAAAGATATATTAGAGAAAGGGAGCTTGAAAGGCAACCCAGAGTATACAGGAAGTATACAAGAGACACCTAAAACAAGCAACAAAAACACAAGCACT
Organism: Vitis riparia; assembly: GCF_004353265.1. Classification (NCBI taxonomy): domain Eukaryota; kingdom Viridiplantae; phylum Streptophyta; class Magnoliopsida; order Vitales; family Vitaceae; genus Vitis; species Vitis riparia. The sequence continues at coordinate 21,589,988 of NC_048442.1, read as the reverse complement.
CACCGGCCCTCAACAAGAACCCAACCAATCCACAAAGTTAAACAAAGATAAAGGGCCTACAACTATAGAAGAATTAGCCCAGGATAAGAGATTACAAACAAATGAGTTTTTCAATCTTTGAGTCGACAAAGCCTCGTTATCGAAGACTATCCTATTTCTTTCCTTCCAAATTGTCCAAAATAAGCAGAGAGGAGCTGCCCGCCAAACCTTTCTATGATTCTTGTCCTTAAAAGAGACATACCAACTTAATAGAGTGTCTCTCACCGAAAACGGCAACACCCAATTGACCCCAAAAAGAGAAAACATAAGATCCCACAAAATCTTCGTCTTAGAACAATGAACAAGGATATGATTTATCGTTTCCTCTTCAACGCAACACAAGCAACATCTATTGGCTAGAATCCAGCCCCTCCTCTTAAGCTGATCTTGAGTAAGGACCTTCTCCCAAGAAGCTTCCCAAGCAAAAAAACTCACCTTTGAAGGAACATACGGACTCCAAATAATATTACCCGGAAACGAGACTGCACAGCTATGATCAAGAGACTTGTAGAGAGATTTTACAGTGAAAATCTCATTTTTCATCCCTCTCCACAGCATCCTATCCTCCCCATCAGCATCCAACCTCTTCCCTTGAATGGACGATAGGAGTCTCTCCACCTCTCCACCTCCCAATCGTTGAAAGGTCTAAGGAAAAGTGGAGTCCACCCTCCCACTTCCCCCATTGGGTCCCAATAGTCCGCAACCCACGCATCTTTAGAACCCGCTAAATCAAACAAGGAGGGAAAAGCCTCACAAAGGGGGTGTTCCCGCACCAAATGTCTTTCCAAAACCCCACCCTTTTACCATCCCCCACCGAGAAAGATACATTATTGAGCAGTAACAAACCTTCCTTGCTGATTTCCTTCCAAAGCCCAACTCCATGGCCCTCCCTAGCCCCGCAAGTGCTCCACCCTCCTCTTTCAACCCCATACTTCGTACTAATAATAAGCTTCCAATATGAGTCTCTTTCAACCGCATAACGCCAACTCCATTTGCACAAGAGGGCTCTATTAAGAATTGAGAGATTTCTAATCCCCAATCCACCCATCTTTTTGTGAGTACAGACAACAGCCCACTTAACAAGATGGGGCCTCTTCTCCAACGCTCCCCCTCCCCAAAGAAAGTCCCTTTGAATTTTCTCAAGTCTTAATTTAACCACTCTTGGCATGCGCAATAATGACATAAGATAAGTTGGCATGCTCGCCAAAGTACTCCGGATGAGAGTGATTCTTCCTCCCTTAGAATGAATTGCCTCTTCCACAAGGCAAGTTTCTTCCTCATCCGCTATTCCACTCCGTCCCAAACCTTCACAGACTTATGCGAAGCTCCCAAAGGGAGCCCCAAAAAGGTGGAAGGGAGAGATCCCACTTTGCAGCCAAGCTCAACTGCCAGTAACTCAACATTCTCCACTCTACCCACCGGCAAAATCTCACTTTTGTTCAAATTAATGCGCAGTCCGGAAGTGGCTTCAAACCACATTAATAACCAACTTAGAAAAGCCAATTGCTCTTGAGAGTCGTCACAGAAGACCAAAGTATCATCGGCAAACAGCAGGTGCGTAACTTGGATCCCGACACCTTCCCTTCCCCCTATCCTGCAGCCTGAAAGAAAGCCCCCTCTCAGTGCTCTGTTAATGAGACTACTTAAGGCCTCCATTCCTAAGACGAAAAGGTAAGGAGAGAGTGGGTCTCCTTGCCTTAACCCCCTGGAGCTCCGGAAAAAACCGATAGGAGAACCATTGACCAAAACCGAAAACGAGGCAGTGGATATGCACCATCTAATCCACCCAATCCATTTCTCCCCAAAACTCATTCTTTGCATCACTGATAGCAGAAAATCCCAATTAATCCGATCATAAGCCTTCTCTAAGTCCAATTTACACAAGACCCCACTTTCCTTTCTTTTTAGCACGAAGTCTATGACCTCATTAGCAACTAATGCAGCATCAAGAATTTGCCTACCTTCAACAAAGGCATTTTGGGTTGAGGACACCACTTTTCCCACTACCTTTTTCAATCTATTGGCTAAGACCTTAGCAAGCAGCTTGTAGAGACCCCCCACCAAACTGATGGGTCTGAAATCACTCAAGTCTTCAGCCCCACACTTCTTTGGGATTAAAACTAAGAAGGTGGTGTTCAGGCTTCTTACGAATTTTCCCCTCTCATAAAAATCCTTAAAGAAACCCAAGACCTCATCTTTGACAAAATCCCAACAGAATTGCCAAAATGCAAGGGAGAACCCGTCCGGACCAGGAGCCTTGTCCCCATTTAGATCTGATAGGGCCAAGAACACCTCATCCCCAGAAAAACTCTCCTCCAGCCTGGCTGCCTCTTCATCCCCAATGCTGTCAAACTCAATATTGTTACAGCAGGGACGCCATCCTCCAGGATCTGATAAAAGGTCCTTAAAGGCCCTCACCACTCCCCTTTGAATGTCATGATCATTTGAAAGTCAGGTGCCATTGACTTTAATTTTTTCCAAATAGTTCCTCCTTTTGTTCGAATTTGCCATCTTGTGGAAAAATCCCGTGTTCTTATCGCCTTCCTTAAGCCAAATTTCTCTCGATTTTTGTCTCCATGAAGTCTCCTCCATTAGAGCCCATTTCTTAAATTCCTCCCTAACCTCCTTTCTCGCCTCTAGCTCCTGCTCATTTAAAGCTCTAAGGTGCTCCTGATTATCCCAGTAGGATACTTTATCCAGAGCCAACCCTTTATTCACCCCCACTTTGCCAAAGACTTCCGAGTTCCATTCCTTCAGCTTAATTTTCAGGGCCTTCAATTTTTCTGTCAAGATGAAACTATAGGACCCACTATAATTAAATCCTTGCCACCAGCCCTTTAACAGCTCCTTAAACCCCTCCTTCAACCACACATTCTCGAACCGAAATGGGATTGGACCTCTCCTCGTCCCATCTAACAGGATTGGGGAGTGATCGGATACCGGTCTTGGGAGAGAACACTAAATCGCCCCACTGAAATGATTCTCCCAATCCTCCGAAATCAGAAAACGGTCCAATCAGGACCGAAACCTCTTGATGATGACACCAAACTGGCTTTTTATCATGTTATGGAAATTTAGAAGAACAAAACTCACATCAAATTTGTGTTTAAATAAGAAAATCTAAGAAACCCTATTACAATCATCGATGAACGACACAAATCAATATGCCCTAGATATATTAGGGACAGAGGAAGGGCCCCAAATATCACAAAGGAAGTTCTCAACATCTAATTTCCTAAATAGAGAAGGAAACAAGATCTTAAGAGTTATAAATGATAGATGTCCAAGTCTATGATGATGAAGCCGGATTTTTCTTTTATTGAAAAATGGTGCTCAAAAAGAAAAGATACAGATAACTCGCTTGGTATCTCAAGGTAGTATAACATGTTTCGTTCCTTAGCAAGTCCAATCATCTTCCCCAAGTCCTGGTCCTGAAATACACAGTAAGTAGGGTAAAAAACCACATTACAACCCAAATCTCATATAAACTTTTGTATAGAGATAAGATTAGTGGACAACCTTGGAACATGAAACACATTTCTAAGTGTGAGTGTAGGACTACTTTGGACATCTACACCTACGAAAATGGTTAATGACCCATTTGTTGTGGTTATTTTCTTACTGCTTGGACAAGGGCTATAGTTGTTAAATTGATGTGATGAATGAGTCATATGATTAGTGGCACTTGAATCTATAACCCAAGAATTGGCAAAGGTTTTATCTAAGACTTTTAATCCAATGGAAATAGAAAACTTACCTGAAACTTCCAGTGAGCAAGTACTTGAATGTTTTTCAAGAGTTCCCAACAAAGTTCTCAATTTCCTCCTGATTGAATCCACTTTGTTGAGGGATTTTTCTTCAATTGACTTAATAGAAGATAAGTGTGCTTGCCCATTATCCATCTACTACCCACTCTTTGTTAGATGTGATTGGCTTACTATGAAGTTTCCAACATTTCTCTCGTGTATGTCTAGCCTTCTGGCAGTAAGTGCACCATAAATTATCCCTATTATCAAGATTTGAAGCCCTTAACCAATTAGTCCTTTTGTTATCAGTAGTGCTAGCCTTCTAATCACTGCCTTTGTTAGCAACCATAGTCGAGCCTTCCATTTTATGAGGTTCAAGCATGACACTTCTCTTGCTTTCTTCTGCTTGGAAAATAGAGATAGTCTCATTCAAAGTTGGAAGCTCTTTGCTAAGTATTTGAACTCTAACTTGATCAAACTCAACATTAAGACCAACTAAGAAATCATAGACTCGATCATTTTCAATATAATTTTTCAAGATTACTGCATCCTTGGAACATTTTGTCTCAATGTATCGATGGTGATCAAGTTCTTAACCATAGATTTTTCAATACATTACCATACTTCATGACTGTCTTATTTCCCTATTTAGCCGCTTCAATCCTAACTTTTATTTCGTACACTTGAGCTGCATCTAGTGCCTTCAAGTATGTTTGGTGAACTACATCCCAAATGTCTTTTGCAGTTATTAGGAACATACATGTTTCATTGATTTCAGGCATCATGGAGTACCACAACCATGCCATAATCATTGAGTCTTGCTCATCATAGACATCAAACTCCTTCCCTTGGTCCAGTACCCAGAAGATGACTGAGTTTTCCTTTTCCCTTCAAAAAGGTACAAACAAGTTGCAACTATTTTAAATAGTCCTCCCCATTAAGTCTATATACCGCTTTAATATTCTGCAATTCTCCTATGTTGTGACTAGCTATGACTCCTTCAAATTGAGTGGTGACTGTAGTAGTTTGTGGGAGGAATATATATAAAAATAAATAATAAATAAATAAATAAAAACACGTTGAATCTTTCTAGAAAACTCTCTTTGTGATCCTTTGAGGCTGATTGCCATCCTTTGAAGCCTTAGAATCTTTCTTTCAAGATGCAGATCTTTGTTAAAAACAATAACCCTAGAGGTTGAGACCTCCGACACAATCAGGAAAGGCTAAAGGCCTCTAGCAATGTGAAGCAAGAGGCCCATAGTGGAGGAAGACGAGGCTAAGACAAAGGGGAGACAACCAAGCGTGAGGATGTCAAGGACAAGGCCGACGGTGCTATAGCAAGGGGTCCATTTTGCGATCTGTATAGGCTATGCAAGTTATGCCGAGGATGGCCCAAAGACACTGGCGACACAATCTAAGTGGCAACATGATCTCAGTACGAGGGTGGAGATGAAGGTGACAACGTGATTTCTCTTGCAATAGTGGCGCAACACGATCTTTGCGTGGTGTGACAACATGATGACTCCAATTGCTTTGGCACTACGTTCACGATCTGGGTTTGCTGCAATGGCTCAACTCAGACAAGAGGAAACTTTAAGGTCGACAATGAAGGTTGAGTCTTCAACTCAACAATGAAAGCCAAAAAAAAAAATCTTCTCTTCCCAGATTTACAAGCCTAAAGCTCTGATACCGTGTAAAAGAAGAGAGATGGAAGGAATACAAGGTATGAAATTCTTTTCCTTAATCTCTAGCCTGTACAGAGACTCACATATACATACAAAAATTCCTAGCACCAAAATTAAAAACTTTCCTAACTTAATTACACCAAATCACTTTGATTACAGGATTGTCTAATTCTCTCCTTCCTTACAAAATCACGATTTCCTAATTTCACTTCTTAATTTCCCTAAGCTAACTCTTTGTTACCCTATGATACTGATTTTATCACAACTTTCATGGTCACAGCAGGCAAAAAAAAAGGGCAACTCAATCAAGGAAAAGCATAAAAATATATTTGAATCCTTATCTAAAGGAAAACCAAGGAGGACTTGCCAATTGTTTAGTTTTAAATGCCCCACTATCCTTTGAATGTGTTAATTACCAGACTATTTGAAGGCTATATTGAATTACCATGCAAACAAATATAACCACAAAATATACAAAAGAAGTTGAAGGGACGTACCGACGGACACTCGACTCTTCCGTCTCAAACAGCATCCTGAAGCGCATACCAACAGAAACACGGGTATGATAGACTGCTTTGGCATACTTTGCCAAAGGTATGACGAATTCTGATGGACTAGCCCTGAAATTTAGGCAATAATTAATAAGATAAACATTTATTTTAAATCCCTATCCCAACCACATTCCCAACCTTGGATTGTAAAATATAGTAAAGCGGCTATTTGTGGCAGCTGCATGGGCAGCTGCAGCAAGAAGGCCAATATGCATGCTATCACTTGATAAAACTGATGAAGGCATTATGGTTTGTGGACGATTAGCTCGCCGAATACCCAGGAGTAATTGATTCTTTTCGTTCCTGATAAAATCGAAGGCATTAAGTAAGAACAATGAGAATCTAAACAGATGATTTTTTTCTCACATTCTATATGATCAAACTAGATATAAGGGGAAAAGTTGTCCCTATTAAATATTGTATATGGTGGATATTGATGAAATAATTGCTAATTGGTGCCAACCAGGAGATCCTATCTCTAACTCAACCCAATATATGATTTAAACCAAGTATAGAGCTTATATTCTGAAGACTTTAAGACACTTATCAAAAAAATTCTCAAGATTTTAAGACGACTTGTGCTGCTGGTCCTCAGAAAATAGGTCCAATAACCCAGATAACATCATCAGATGAGTGTCAGGGTTCCAAGCTCCCTAAGGTGTCCACTGGTGTCGCACAAAATGTTTGTTCTCCAATCCATAACTCATTTGGCTGCAATTACTCCATTACATGAAAACCAGAGTATAGAGCATGCCTATCTTTTATATGCAAGTAGTCCATTACATGAAAAAACAACTAGAGCTTACTAAGAGGATGATAAAGAACACGCCTACCAGATAAAAAGGACAGAATCGCCGGCAATAAGTCTTTTTGCACTTACAAACACACTCCATCCTGTTGTAAGAAGATGCCTCTTGGGCTGGCCTGCATAAGGAAATTGAAAATAAATTAGAGTTAGAAAATAAAACAATTTCCAGGAAAGAAAGGCCCTATTTGGCAATTGCTTTTTAAAACAGGTTTTTATTCTTTAAACATAAAAAATAAAAAATAAAAAAACAGAAAAACATGTTTAGCAACCAGAAAATGAAAAACAGTTTTCTGTTCTTAAAAATAGAAAATAAGATTTTTTTAGAACATATTTTAGTTGTTTTTACTTGTTTTGTGAGGATTGTTTTTAAAAATAATTATACAAATATAGAGAATGAAAATAAAGACTACAGTAAAAGTTATTTTTAAAAAATGTTTTAAAACATAAAAAACACGTTAAAAACATTTCAAGTTCCCAAATAGACTTTTGTTCTCAAAAATTGAGAATACTATTTTCAAAAACAATTCTCAAAAGCCATTTTTCAGAACCATTTTTGAACACACTTCCCAAAACAAACTTTTGTTCAACAAAACATTAAAGAACAATTTTTAAAAATAGTTCTCAAAATCTATTTTTGAGAACAATTTTTTAAAACACTTTCCAAACAAAGCCAAAATCTCCAAAATTCCAAATTAACTCAACAAAATTCCCAAAGGATTGGGAATTTTCAAAGAGACTTTTTGTGGGGAGATCATGGAGAAAGAAGAAAGATACATCTTGTGAGTTGGTCAAATCCATGTAAGGATTATAAGTATGGAAGGTTGGGATAAAGAAGATTGGAGGTACTCAATTAAGCATTTCTATGCAAATGGTTGTGGACGTTTGCTTTTAAGCAAGAGAGTTTGTGGAGGAAGATTATCCATGGAAAATTCGGGAAGTTGGAAGAGGTGTATTACCCGAGGAGTGAGGGAGTCCTTTACTATGAGCCTATGGAAAGACATTAAAAAAGGATGAGATGACTTTAGTTTTATATTAGCTATCCAAATCAGAAATGGTAGACAAACAAAATCAGTGGGATAGATGAGTAGGGGAGAATAGGTTAATAGATGTTTTCCCTATGCTTTTCAAAGTATCCTCTTCCACGAATACTATAGTTGCAAACTTACGGGAGGGAAGAGGAAGCAAAGGCCATTGGATGGTTCAATTTAGAAGGCCCTTCCAAGATAGGGAGTTGGAGGAAGTGACCCATATTTGGATCTTGTTTACCCTATGACAGTACAAGGAGAGGACACTTCACTTTGGAGAGAGGATAGGAGGGGTAGTTTCAATGTAAAGTTGTACTACTCCTTATGTGATAAGACTAATATAGTATTCCCAGTCCAAGATATTTGGGGCGTCCCCATCCCTCCTAAGAACGTGCTTTTTTGCATGGAATGTTGTATAGAGAAAGATCTGAACTCTAGATATTTTAATGATGGACAATGATCAACAAATATAGTGGTCTTTGTAAAGAAAATGAAGAATCAATTGATCATATCTTGATTCATTATGAAAAAATAAGAGTTATATCAATGTTTCTCTCAACAGTCTTTGGCCTAAAACAGGTGTGGCCAACTTCAATGAGAAATCTCTTCAAGTGGAAATTTAAGGGGTTGGATATAGCTCCCCTTTGTTTTTCTTGGTGTGTGTGGAAATAGCATAACCGAAGGATTTTAAATGAAGAAGACTTCTCATATCAAAGGTTAAAAGAGTCCTTCATCAAATCCCTATCGGAGTGGTTGCATGCTTCAATGGGAATTGAGAACCTCTCAATGATGGATTTCATAGACACTCTTTCTTATGGATAGTTTGGTTTTAGTGGGTTGATATTGTATATACCTTTTGGTGTCTTTGTTGTGATGTTTTGTGTATGCAACCTGTATGGATAAGGTGTGACTTATCCCTTTAGCGCTCTTTTTGTCAATCAAAAAAAAAAATATATCCCAAAGGGAACAACTCCCATCCCATGGCCAAACTACAATTGATCCCAATGTTATTCATCTCTAATCTTTAAAATAACCAAAATACTCTTGGAAGACTAAAACTCTCTCTCACACACACACAAAAAGAAGCTAAAGAGTCAAATTGCTAATAAACAAAGGTTAATTAAATGGAAATGGAATGAACAAAGAAGAATAGAAACAACAAGCGGTTCTTCACAAGGGAAACCACACCAAAGAAGAAAAACCACAAGATCAAAGCTAAACCAAGGGAAGATGCAAACCAACAAAACTTCATTTAATGAAGGCAAAAGATGGCCTCGAAATTTCTCATGCATCAATGCACCTTTTTTCGCCAAAAAGTCACCTGTAATCATCAATATTGGAACATATTTGAAATTGATGTTTATCCTAGATAGAAGTTTCTTAGCTTCTCTCAAACAAATTAACCTACAAGAATCCAAAGTATTGTCTGAAGCCCACTTGATGTTCGTACAGGAGTCCCCCCTTCCAATAAAAGCTTCACATCCCACATGAATACCTTTTTTTGACACCTCCAAAACAACTTGGTAACATTTTCAAACCCTCTAGCTTGGAGAAAGCCAATTGAACCTCATAATTTTTTAGAGAGACAATATATTTTTAAAGGTTCATTGGTAAGGCCACCAACTTAACTTCACCACAATGGTTTCTAAGAAAACCTAATTTGAATTTGACTTAGATTTCCTTCAGAACATCTGTCAAAATCAAATTCCATCCACACAAGGAGGTGAAAACTCCTCCTAGATATGGAATCTAGTCCAAAAGTACACACATATGCTTCCATTCATGATGCACAAACAGTTACGCCTTTAAATTCTTTGATAGTCAAACCCTATAATGAAGAAATTAATTGACTCCCTTCATCATAGTAATATCAAAAGATGCCAAAGTTCTTTCCAACCAATAGATCAAATTGATACCACTCAAACAAAAACTCTTAATTTTTTACTCCTTTCACCTCTAAGAAAACCCCTGATCTGCTAAAAAGAATGAAACAAATATTTTATAGGGGAAAGGGCAATGTAAGAAAAGGTGGTCAAAAGCCCCATTATTCCTTTTGCATATAATGCACAAATGTCCTTTAGACCAAAAGAGCTTCTCAATTGGCTAGGAGCCAAGCCTTAATTTTCAGCTTCCAAAGAGGGTACACATTCTCTAGCCAAGCAGCCCTATTGCCTCCCCACCATTAAAAATAAAAATAACCATTTCCTTGGAGAATTTACTTGTCCTGAATTACTATTTGGATGAAAATATATAGTTAGTGTAATTATTTGTCCCAAACTAGGTAACCAACATATCTAATCAGAAAGTTAGGGGCCATTTTCTGATGAAATGGAAAACATCTAGAGTAATTGGAACGGGCTTTGATGGGATCAATACAGCATAATGATCCTTTAACCTAATTAATAGGCTAAAGTTTTTTTAAGTAATTACTGTAGTGGTAACATAGCAAGTATGGCAGTGGATACTCCGAAAGACGAGTTTCTGTTCACATTCAAACTACTATTGCAATGAGTTATTAGAGTTTAATTTTAACTTAAAACATTTAAATTTTGGGGGCCAATTGGCTTTACATTTTAGTTTATATAAGGAATTTTGCTAACTTCATTACTATGAGCTTTTATTAGTATGGGCTTAGCCTTAGCAATGGGACAGACCTAAACCCTTTTACAGGATAACTAGAGTCCAAGTAAACTAAGTTTTAAGTTGCATATGGAAAAGTAACTTGAAGTTGAATTAACATATGGGGCGAGGACACTAAGTCAATGTGCATTATAATGCAATAAGACAACAGATGAGACCTTGAGATTAATAAATTTCAAATTTTAGTATTTCTTGTTTTTCCACTATTTCTTCTTTCAGTTTGTTGTTTTAGCCCATAGCCCATGGAGTTTGGTTCCCTGTTGCTGGAATTTCAGCCTAAGATCCAAGCATTCACTGTTCCATCTTTGATGTGTGCTCACTTGATCTTCACCTGTGCCGCATCACTGTTCCAACTAGAATCTATTTTTATTGTCACAATCTGCACATCTAATATATCTTTACATGTACCACTAGCTCATAGTCCAGTTATTAAATTAATCTTCATTCAAAATTTAAGAACCAAAGTATGGAATAGCGCAGACAACACTAACCTAACTTCACACCCATAGCTAAGGTAGTTTTTCCCAATTGAAAAACTCAGTAAACACTAGCATTGAAGAGAAAAGTAATTTTTTTTTCCCTTTTTTCCTTTTCTTTTCTTTTTACAGGATGAGAGACAGGTATTATACTATTATCAGAGGACATACTAAAAATTTAGAATGAACAACAAAGAATGAGAGCATTTCTTGGCCATCAAGGTAGATTTAAGAACAAATTCATTTTGGGAAAACTCACCACGAAATATATGTCTGAATTTCCATTCATTACCATGAAGATCCCTTGCAATCAATTCTTGAGCAGGAGGCTGCTGGGTGTAATCCTGACAGGAGAATACAGATCAAAGTATCAACAATGAATGAAAAGTCAAAAACTAGATCATGCCCATCATGATATCATTAAATACTGATGAACCAAATTGAGTATAACCAAAACTTCCGTACAAGAGGAGGAAACACTTTTTCAGCAGCCCGGCGAGGAACAGAGAATCCTCCATGAGTACTAGTGTCACTTGCAGTCAATGTTTTGCAGAAATAGTTGGTTGGCTGTTTGCTGGGGGAACCCAATTCTGCTGGTAGCAGGCACACTTCTTTTTGCTCTTGCTACAGAAAATATAGTAACAATAAATGAAGGAAACACAAAATATGGAATTCCATGTGTCCAAATAAGACAAAACTAAGTACCGGACTCAATGGTTGCAAGGTCATCTGAGCATATACTTCATCTGTCTCAACATCTGCCTGTACTTCACCAGTTTTTATACTTTAGGAAGCAGCCAGCAAGAAGATATAGAAATAACTGAAATAGATCTATACTTACATGCATGGTCACATTATGAAGCTGACAAATAAGTTGAGGGCCAAACTAGGGTAGTTAGGGATATGAGCATCTACTTCCTTGTTGGTTGAGGCAGCAACCTGCTAGGAATAATGAGCACTATTAAAACACTAGTAGCATATAGTATTACACTAAAATGGATATCTATATAAGATATGTAAGTTGTTCAGAAAATAGAATATGGATTCAAAATGGAACATCAAATAAGAGAAAAGCTGCCAACATTCTTGTGACCAAAGCAGACACCTACTTTTTCACCCTCAAAATCTGAAGGGGAAAAATACAGGATGTGCGCATTTATTGGGAAAAAGAACAACAAAGAAAGTGTCTACAAATGATGATCATTAAATTTAGATCAAGTGGATAATATGGTCTATATGACATTCTGCATCCACAGAAAAATAAAATCTAGCAAAAAAACATTTACTGCAACTAAATTTTCACTGGTTTTTTGCATGTGTGAATACCATTTCAAATGAGATTAGTTACAAGTTCTATAACCAGTGACATTAACAACCCACTGAAAGCTCCAAAAACCCAAACCTATATAGATTTTGAATTTCATAAGGCAAAAGTACAAAGCCTGCACTACCCATTTGCTTGAAAGTGGTTGCTTATTAAATTTTTTAAAATTGAAGAAAAGTGGATGGACACACATCAAAAAAGGCTCATTGTGCACCTATATTAATGTTGTACTCTCCCTTAATTGAAAACGTATCAGATTAGGAATCCCCTTCTATTCATTGTAGCAATTCTAGATTCTAAAATTCTTGCCATTTCTAAATTCTGAAAATCAAGTGCAAACAATTGGTCAAAATTGATAACTCTGGATGCACGCCTTTAAGAAGATATGCAATCTAACATATAACCTCTTCTCTCTTAACAAGAAATCAAATCAGATAGAAAAACATTAATTTATAAATTTTATTTTCAATACAAGCATATGAGAAATAGAATAATAACAACAATAACAATAATACATGCTCTTATGCTATTTCTCTTGTACTTCTTTTTTCTATTAATATATTACTTTGCCGTTTCCTATCAAAAAAAATAATAATAACAACAATAACAATAATACATGCTCTTATGCTATTTCTCTCTAACTTGAGGCCAAACCAGATTAGGGAAAAAAAAATTCTTTAATTTGAGAAAGAAAAATTAGTTTGGACACTTGTTAAGATCCTCTTTATTGACATAAAACAAAAAATGCGATAAAGAGTCTGTTTGGTATTCAAAAATGGTTTTCTATTTCCTAGAACAAAAAAATAGGAAATCATACTTGGCAACCAGAAAACAAAGTGTTTCCAAAAAACATTTTTTAGTTTTTTAAAATTGTTTTAAAAAATATTTATACAAATATGGAGAATTATTAAAAATAAAGTATTACATATAAAAGTTATTTTGAAAACATATTTAAAAACATCAAAAATAAGCTAAAAACATTTCAAGTTCCCAAACAAACATTTGTTCTACAAAACATCCGAGAACAATTTTCAAAAATTGTTCTCAAAAACTATTTTTCAGAACCTTTTTCAAAAACAATTCCCAAACATGGCCAAAATTTCAGCAATAGATAAAGTCATGTTATAAAGATAAAACAAACAAAACAAAGAAAGCATATTTCAACCTCAACCTAAATCATATGTAATTCCTTCCTTAGAAGTAGATGCGGTTTATAACTTAGTACTTATGTTACCGATCAAGCAACCAGAGTTTCCAGTTACTCATCAAATGAAAAAACTTAGTGTATCATATGTTCTTATGGCACTAGAAAGTGGTAATTACAGCGAAAGTTTTAGTTCAAAAAACCAACATATTTGATACTTTTAGTTCAAACCTGTTCACTGTGACCCTGGGGGAAGTACACCACACGACTTCCAACAGCAGGCAGAGATACAAGAGGGCCTGCACATGCATGCCATAGCTCCGAATTCAAGCATTTCTTTTCCCCTGTACAAGATTCCACACTTGAATAAATTTGCACAAATTGTGATACGAAACAAGCATAAACAATTTATGGAACAAATCAAAAACAGCAAAATTGTGGAACTCATCAGTGGTTTTGTAGGTAGAATTTCTGTTTAGTCATCTCACTATTTTCTCTCACCTTCTTTCTTTTATTTCTTTTTTTTTCCATAGGGTTGTTCAATCACATCAAATGCAGAACTTTTGTCAAAATACCACTTATTAAGTTCTTCGAGAATGAGCTAATGATACACATCAAGTTGACACTCTTCAGAACAAAAAAGGTTGGATAAAATAGACACCAAGGTTAAATCCTCCGGGAACTAAAGCTCTGACACCATCTTAAAGTATCACTTAGGAACTGAGCCAACAACATGCATCAAACTAACAACAGTATACATCAAGTTAAAAACCTCTGTGCAGCCTGAGAGGCCCTAACCCACGTGGACAGCAGAAAACATTTGCATCAAATAGAAGGACACAAATAGAGGGAAAATTAACCAATGAGGTTTGAACATCTAGGAAATGCAGCTCTGATACCATGTTAAAAGTACTACTTGCTTAGGAACTGGGCCAACTATGCATCAAACTAACTGCTTTCAACTTGCACATCAACAACTATGCAGACGCACAAACAAATGAAAGCTCTGGACACTGTGAGCAATAATATCAACTCATACACTCACAAGGTTCAATTTCTTCATATATGAGAATTGTGAGAGGAAAATATTCTCAGGAAAGACAATGTATCAAAGCATGTGAGTCAAATGTTCTGCAAAGTTTAAAATTCCAAGAAAAACAACAAATTTTGGGCAAATGCAAGCTTGCCTTCTTCTGTTTGATGAGCAAAACCCGATGAAGAGAGCCTCATTCTTCAGAATCAAAACAACTTTCACCACACAAAAGAACTTCAACTGCCCGACACAAACACAGAAACCAGAAACTCCAATGAGGAACACCCTCCTCTCTCCTTTTAAGCACTTCACCACAAAAAACCCTTCTACAAACCTTAACACATTGGAACTGAAAAGCCGATTCTGCAATACCCTCCCCTTTAAGCACTTTCACCACCCAAAAAACTTCAACAATCCTCACCACCTCAAAGCCTTGAACCTGCTTTGCAGCAATACCCACCACCCTTTTTAAGCAGTTTCACCACTCAAAGAACTTCAATAACCCTCAACACCCACAAACTGAGATTTTCTTGCAGCAATACCCACAACCCATTTTGAGCATTCTCACAACCCAAAGAGCTGCTACAATCCTTCACACCCACAAACTAATATTTTGTATCTGCAGTACCCAGCTCCCTTTTGAAGCCCTGTTTCACCCCCACCACCAACACCACCACCACCACCCCCACCCCCACTGAAACAGCTACAAGAACCTCAAAACCTATCATCCAAAACCAGTTCCACTACAAGCACTCACTCTCCCCAGCTTCATAAGCTTCAGATCTTCCCTCCCTCAAACCCTAATTCAAAGCCCACTGAGCACATTTCAGCTAAAAGAACAAACCCCTAAATAGGCACTCCTAGGGTTTTGAACACCCACAAGCTGGGGCTCGCAAAACCCACAAATGGGAACAACAATTAAGCCCTTTTAAGCACTTGGGTACCCCAGATCTCCACCTTAGAAGCCGCGGAAGTAATTCAGATTTGAAGCCGGTCTTCACAAATTGAGGGGTTCCAAAGCACAGAATAACTGAAACAAGAGAGAGTAAAAGGAAGCTTACAGAGCTGAAATTGACTTTAGTAAAGAAGCACTTTCGGATAGTCGTCGAATGCTTCCTCTGCTCCTTCAAGTTTACATTCAATTAATATACAGTCGCCATTATTTTCGGTGGATTTTATATTTAAGAGGCCACCACACGGGAACTGAAACTGGGACGGAAACGGGAACGGAAGCTTCTATAAAAATACATCGAGCTTCGGTTCCTCTACGGTTATACTCGTACAGTTTTCTCCAGTTCTTCAGATGTCTAGTCTGACCAAAGTCAAAGAGATTTAGGGTTACTATGTGGTCCTGTCAATCTTATTTGGACCCCAAAATTCCATCCATGATCTTTTAGGGAGAGTTATTTGATTCTTATTCCAAAATTATAATAGATTGATAATTATGTTATTTTTATTGAATGATTATGAATTAAATATATATCGAAAGAGTAAAAAATAAGAAACGATTTAACATGATCGATTATTATTGTTGATTATGTCGTTTGTTTTATTATATCAAAAAAAATTTAATTATAAAAATAAAAATAAAAATAAATTATAATATTATATAAATAAATCAAAACTCGTAAAATAATATATAAATCTTCGATCTTAATCTAAATTTTTTCTGAAGTCATAATCAACTTTTAAGTCTTTGATATTAGAACATTAAAGAAGTAGAAGGATGGATGGAAAATAAGGAAAAGAGCAATAAAAATGATACTATTAAAAAATGATTGATAATTGAAAACAAGAAGGATGAATATTGGAAGGAGATAAAGACAATAAGAAAAATAAAAACTCGATGTGACTCTTAAAATTGAAAAGGAAATGGGGACGAAATGTAGGTGGATTTATGCTTAGCGTCAAGTAAGGGTGACATTTGCCAAGTCATAGCTCTAAAAGCCAAGCTATCAAACAAGGTCTCCAACCATCCAAAACTTTTTACATGATTGATAGTAAAATTTCTTGGTCCTTCACCCAAATACTAAAAGTTAATAATGGGTTTTCTAAAAACAGTGAGATCCTTTAAGGGCAGCACTTACTACTACAAGGGTGATGGATGGGAGTGGTATATAAGGTTGGACAAGGGCCCTATTTATCTTATTGTTTCTATTTTGCCATGTGTAATGCTTGTGGGCCTCAAGCATCTAGCTCATAGATCCTTCCAAACCTTCTCCCTTTTTTTAATTTCATTTTTGAGTGTTTGAACCAAACGAATACCACCATGGTTTTTATCGAGAATTTGAACATATGTTTGATAGAAAATCATTATCAACAAAAATGGGTTATTTTTTGAACTTAATCAATCAATTTACTATAGAATCACCATCAAATTTGAATTTGAAAAGACTTTTGTTATTTCCAGAACAAGGAAAAGTTGATTCAGATTAAAAAGATCAAGCAAAATTTTTATTTTTATTTTTCGATAGAGTTATAACTGACCTCAAGGATCAAATAATTAGAAAAAAATATTTTGGAATAAAGAAATTAGTAAAAAAGTCTCCCGATGATCATACAAATTAATCAAGAATGTGAAGGAATAAGAAACTTGAATGACATGCCAAGAGATTCGTTCTTTCTGAATCGTCTAATTAGAAAAAATAAAAATTAGAACTATAAATTCAAAAACCCCAAAAATAAAAAAGTAGTAGGCATCAACTTTTGTTACAAAAATGACAAAACTTACTATGACATCAAATAATGATCATATTCCCGGTGCGAAACGAAGTCTATGACATTATTCTCACGTAAACGTAGGTAGGTATTGTTTAGAACTTATTTTTCCTTTTGACATTAAGACATCACAATCACCCTCCACATCTCTCATGTAAAAATCTATTTTTTTAGAAACGTGATGAAGACTTTTTCTTATAACCAATTTAGGTAATGACATGAGATGTGGTATCTACTGTCTCTCTTCATAAATCTATATAAAGACAAATGGAAGGATCTGCATTGATGAATTTGAGGCTTTGCCACAGCAAACTCCAATTTATACCTGCTGTAAAAGCACTTGGTTTTGGAAACTTTTGAGAATTAGATGTGGTGCTATAAAGTATTGTACATGTCAAACCAATACAGCATGGTTATTAATATTGGAAAAGTCAAAAAGATTTCTTTCTCAAAGTCCTCTAAATGTTTGTTTGCAAGAAGTCATGATTTAGTTCTTCAATTGTTTGAATATAGTTTTCTTCTTTATTTTCTCCTTGAGTGGACACAAAAAGAAGAAAATTAGAGAAATTAATGTCAGTATCATGAATCTTCTTGAGAAAAATCAAATGAAGCCCATTATTATTTTTCTAAGTCTCTAAACTGAGGGAGAGAGAACAGCATGATTTTATTGAACATTACACCAAACCAGATACACATAGGTAGGTCTATATCATGGCTCTCTCATGAGAACCTTTACCATATACAAAGCCATATATATAGCTGGGAGTAGAGAAGTTAGCAAGACGCCATACTTCCTCTCTTTATTCTTCATTTCTCAACCTCCCTTCTTACTGGATTCTGCACCCACATACAAAAAAGAACCCTTATCATCAGTTACGTCCCCTCAAAAAATGAAACGAACCAGCAACATATATCAAGGTAGTTAAATACTCACTGGTCACAATTTGTGGTCATGGAAATAGGAATGCCGATCTGGACTCCACACTTGGTAGGGAGGGCGCTGGCCGCGTCCTCCTTGATGTTCTGGAACTTGCTTGCGGCGGCCTTAACGCACCTGCAGGCATCTCTCCTGTCGGTCGTGGTGGGAGTCAAGAGCTTCAAGTTCTGGACACCATTGCAGCAGGGCGCTGCAGGGTTACCCCCACCAGTGAGGTAGGGCATGCAAGGAGCGAGCGAGGTTTCGACTTGTCCGCAGGTGACTGCATAGCCCGGCTGCACCATGACTGCAACCGTGGCTACAACCACCATAACTGCAATGACCACCCCACCTTTCATTTTCTTTTCTTCTTCTTCGGTGAAATGCTAGCTAGTGCGTAGTATTACTAGTGCTTGTGGGGGTGATGGAAAGGGGAGTTACAGGTTATTTATAGGTGGGCGATGTGGGAAGCATCCGAAAGGGTGAGTGGGGAGGGTGGCACTGCTTGTTATCATATTTTGGCTTCTTGTTTGCCTTTAAACGTCACGGGTGTAGCCTAAAATAGTAAAGGAGAGTGCTTTTCCTCATGAATCTGTTCCACTTTTCCTAGCTTGGCTACATTTGAGCATTGTTGTTTACTAGTTTATAGTGTGGTGCATGTCCATGTGTCTTTGCTTCTGTATACGTGCTTATCCCACATAATCAGAAGTTTTGAAGGCAAAATGACTTGGCACTCATACAGGAACCACAGAGATATGAGAATGTGAGGGGCCATGATCTCTATTTGCTTTCATACGCTTTGAGCCAGGGAGAATAAAGAAGGGAGAAGAGAATAAAATTGTTCATTCCACTAAGGCCTCGTCTGGTACAGCTTTCCCATTTTTGCTTTAGGTGAAAGAAAGTCAGAAGTTGAAGTTAAAATCACAATTTTTAAATATTAATATTGATACCATAAACATTTTATTTAACATAAAAGAAATTTCTTAAATAAATCCAAGTAGAACTTGTACAAAAGATGATCTTCAACTCGTTAGTTAAACAAGTAAAGAAAAGAAATTTAACTTCTTTCGAGTGAAAGGTGAGCATACTTGTAACAAGTTGTATCCGAATGAAATTTTAACGCATCAATAAAAATTATAGCCGGCAAGATAATTCAAATTTCTATTTTCTTTTCTTTTTCCAATTTTCTTTTTCTCACAATTTTCATATTTATACTTTAGTTTATAGTTAGTTTTGTTATACTAATGGTTAAAAATACTTATATTTTGTACCATATGTATATCTATATATAATAATAAATCAATATTATTCTTTCAATAATAAGATTAAAAATAGAAAATAAACATTAAGCCTACCCAAAAAAAAAAAAAACATAAAAAATGAATTAGAGTAACAAAAGAGATTATCACTTTGATAATAAAGATGGAAATTAGTTCAAAATTGCTTACTTTCCAAAAATTCTTTATTTTATGTTAGTTTAATTTACAAGATGTAATTATCTTCTAGTATTCCAACATTTTTAGAAAAATTTATATCTCAATATGAAATTTTCTTAAATTATTTATTTATAATTTTTAATTATCACTTATATATATGTTTCCACTCATATGTATAGCATTTGAGAGAGTTAAAAGATTAACTTACACCAAACCAACCCATAAACACATTCGATTCATGTCAAATCTAATCCTCAATCAGTGCCAAACCTATGGACAACGTGGGTTTCTATGGGTTTTCACGAGCTATCAAATAAAAGGATTATAGTAAAATCTCATAATAAATAAAAAAAATATTGATTTTAAAGTTACAAAATATAAAACAAAATAAGGTTTGTATTTTTCAAATCCAAACTCGGCACTAATCCTTTTATATAAGTGTAGACATCAAAATTTTTTGTGAATTAAATTATTATTAAATTGATCTTCAAAATTATAGCTTCCCGCTTTAACAAAATTTGGTCTCAACAAGTGATGGATCACATACATGTGACACGTGATATATATTTAAAATGTGGCATATAGTAAAAAGAGAATAAAAATAATAACAAAAATTCTTTTATCCTCAAACTTCTAAAGAAAACAAACCTTTTATTGAAGTAAAAGAAAAATAAAATAAATATTCTCTCCTTGACAAATTTTCTAAATAAATGAGACAAGTTACCAAAATCAAGAAACTAAATTTATTTGAATTAAGCCACTAAATCTTAGAGATTCTAAATTTAATTCTCAAGTTTCACCTCTAAATAATGGAGACTTCCTTAATAAAAGGGAAAGAGACTTTGAATCTATCAATAAAACAACTTTAAACTGGAAAATGGGGTTTACAAAGAAAATAAACAGATTCATTCAGGAACAAGTCATTTAATGCCCTCAATTGATCTTCAAAACTAAGAAAACGTTTTTGTCGTCATTTTTCAAAGTGTGATCAAAATAAAAATAAAAATTAAATAAAAAAGATATTCTTTTTAAATAATATTAACATATAAATTTGTATCCCCACAATTAATTTATTAAAAAAATCTTATTTCATATATTTTTCTATTGTTTTTCTTACATTATAGAACTTCACCAAATTTATGCATACAACCCACCACCTCCACAACAACTCAAACTTCGGAGTTGGATGAGTTCAATCGGGCCAAATTGTAAATTTAGGTGTGAGTGAGTGTTAATTTAATATACATTACGGCTTATCTCCTATCAACTCAAACGTTTAAAAAGACGGAAGTTAATCAAAGATCTAATCTCTCTCTTTCTCTTTTTTCAACAAATCTTATCAAATTGATTTATCAAATTGATTTGTCAAATCTCGTAGAAGTCTTCATTTTAAATATTTTTAATGTAAGATGTCTTCCATCAAAGTGAAGAATGATTTGAAGCTTAGTCCCATTTGTCTCATAGTTATTGTCCCCACAGGGATTGCCCTCATCTAAAGCCATCATTTCCACCACCACTCTCACCATCACCATTTCTTCCTATCTATCTTAGTGACCGATGCTATCGTCACTGGATTAGAATTGAAATAAAGGCGGTTATATGCAAGTTTGAGATTTTTTTTTAAATGGAGGATAATTCATATATTGTTTTTTCTCATCTTGTTCTATCATGATTGTATATATATAATTAAATTAAAAATAATTTAACTTAAATTTTTATTTTCTTATTTTTAGTACGTATAAAATAATAAACTATTTTTCAACTAAATAAGTTGTAAAAAATTATAATATTCATTTATTTATAAAATATATTTATTTCTAATATAATTAAAAACTTTAAAAATTAAATGGATAAAGTGAGTGTACAAATTCTCATTTCAACCTATTTCAATTAAAATTTTAATTGTGTTGAAAATGATAATTAATTTATATAAACTGGGGACAATAACCCTTTTTGAATTTGCTTAATTACTGGTATGTAATAATGATATGAATATAAATGTAAAAAAAAAAAAAAATTAGAAATAGATTTATGAATTCATCAAGAATAAAATACCTTGGTTTTGTATAAAAGTACCGTGTCTAGTTTGTTTGTCCAAATATTTAAGTAAAATTAGTAATTTTTTAAGATATATCCATCAAAAAAAATTTCTTTATGCAAAACCTTTTCGATTAACCAAAACCAAATAAGTTAATTTCTTTTTTTAAGAAAAATTTAAAACAACTTGGTAAATGCACAATCAAATGGTTCCTCTATGAACACTCATTGGTAAACCAATTATAGAAGAAAATTTGGAATCGCCCATTAAGTTTCTTAAATTGAATTAAGAGCCTCAAATGTATTTGTATAATCATCATCTTCAAATAAAGTTAGTAGTACAACAAATAACATGAATTCAGAATCACCGAATAAGTTATTAAATTGGATTAAGAGCTTTGAATGTGTTTGTATGATCATCATCTTCAAATAAAGTTAGTAACACAATAATTAATATAGATTTAATGTCCAATTATAAAATCCTTTAAAAGGGAGAGTAAATTCAAAACCAAAACTAATAAAATTGACTTAATGGATAAATTAGGAATACAACAATAAAAACAATAGTTAGGTGATGTTTTTCTTTCATCTCTTCCAACCAAATCCCTTTTTAGCTTCTTCTAAACCTAATCTTTTTTGTAATCTTCATGCCAATTCCCATAATCTCATTGCTTCCATATATGCATATCATCATCTTCACTTGCCAATATATAATACCCTACATTTTTCAAGTGCTTTATCGAAATTAAAAATTAAAAATATGAATTTATCCCAACTAAAAAAAATTAAAAATTGCATCATATAATCGACTTTCAAAAACCCACTAATAAATGGTGAAGAAAAAAAAAATGAAAATGACAAATCTAGGTAGGTTTTTGAAAATTTGATTCATACCCCACTATCATAATGAAAAACATAAAGTTTTGAAAATGAACAAATAAAGAAGATGGTCAAACAAAAAAATAAAAGGACGAAATTTGGGAGAAACTAAAAAAAATTGTGGATTTTTGGATTGAGAATTGTTAGATGTTAAAAATGAAGAAGATGAGAATTTAATGGTTTGGATTGTTAAAAATAAAAATAAAAAATAATAAGGAGAAGAAGAAAAAAGAGGAAGGTATTTAGTTTGTGGAGAAGAAGAATGTCAAGGTTGTGAATCAAAGTTAAGGTTATGAAAAAAGAATAATATGAAAATTAAGGCTATGTTTAGTAATTGTTTTTTAAAACAATTCTAAAAAACAATTTTTTTTTTAAATAATGTTTTATAGAACAAATACCCATTTGGAGAACTAAGGTATTTTTAACCTATTTTTTTAAAATATGTTTTTAAAATAAATTATATATGTATTATTTTATTTTTAATCAGTTTTCATATTTGTATAATTATTTTTTAAAACAGTTTTAAAAAAAACAAGTAAGAGCAACCGAAAACAATTAAAAGATGTTATATAAAAATACCATATTTTCTGGTTGTCAAACATGTTTTCCTTTTTTTTTTTTTTTGCTTTGAAGAACAAAAAATTGTTTTCGAAAATTATTATCAAATATGCCCTAAACCTTTAGGGTTTAATTTGTGGAGAAGAATAATTTGAAGGATGTGAATCAAAGATTAAAGTTTGAAGAAGGAATAATATGAAAACTAAAATTAGAATATTAGAGTTTCAATTTTGAAAATGAAGAAGATGAAGAATTGAAGCCAAAAGATTATACTTGCAAATACTAAGGACTAAGAAGGTGGGTGGCTCCCCACAAATTTTCATGTATATGCCACACTCAGAAGCCCTCTAAGCCAACCAAAATGAGGCTACATGAGATTGGGAACAAAGGAAACCACAAAGCACAATAGATTACGAGATTAAAACTCCCCAACTTGTATATTACTCTCTCATGTGGTCAAGAGATCTACTAAGCGCAAGTCAAGTTATATGCTGCCAAGTCTTTGGCCCATGATCAGTCCCTGTTCTGCCAGGTGTAAGTGAAAAAGCACTACAAACAAACTCTAAGTTTTAACATATAATAGTCAAAATTAACACTTTATTAATTGGATGAAATGTGCACAATCTTTATTCTATCCCTTGGATTTTTTTTGCTAAAGACAAAAACATCCACCACAACTATGAATCCACCAATTTTGATTTTTGAATTCAACTTTAAAAATATGCAGAGCTGGCAATTTGAAGAATCTTGAAGAATTCAAAGAACCTTGGAGAATCACATAAAAAAATCTTGAAAATCTTGATATGATCTTGAAGAACCATAAAGGCAAGTTCTCTCTAGTTGTCTTTTCCTTTTAATAATCCAAAATCAACTTACATTTATATTTACTTTATTTGATTGAAAGACGATTTAATTACCTAAAATTGATTAATTGATAATTATTTTTTTAATTATAAAATTTATTTACTTATCTTATTTGAATGAAACAAATTTTGATATGTCATAATCAAAAAGACTTATTATCAAATAACATCTTTTTATTTGTGACACGTGTTATATTATTGGTTTTTAATTATCACATGACTTGTTAAGGATTTTGAAAAAATTATTAAAAATTTTAAAAAAATATTTTTCGGAAGATAACAATTTAAAAAATATTTCCAAATCTGCTAGACAGAGAGGAATTCAATTAAAAGTTATTTTTTCAAAAGTTAATTTTAATACTTAAATTAAAGCGTTTGCTGAAAAAATAATTTTCAATTGATGACTTAAAAATACTGTAAATTTAAACTATTATATTTTAATAAATATTTTTTTTAAATGGTTTTTATTTTTTCAAAATCCTTGATATGTTACGCCTTAAATGTTGTGACACGTGTATTTTGTTATATTTTATTATTTGACATTGAGGGCTAAATTCACTATTTATTAAGAGTAGGTAATTTTTGTTATCCCTCTAATTACATAATGGTTGATTGTTAAACTTTAGTCATTAAATAATGGCATAGTTTGAATGGGTGCAAGTGGAAAAAGTGACTTGTAGTTCCCATTGCACCTAGTAATATTTTAATTCCCAAATTTATTTTTGAAAATGAAATTAGTACCTTGTTTAATATTTCATAGAGACTCCGACAACTTATGATAAGTCGAAGAAAAAGATGTTTCATAATAAATAAATAAAAATATCATTTTAAGGGGTGATGGGAACAAGCTTTTGATTAGACTAGAGTAGTTTTATTTTCTGGCTTTAGGTTCAAAAGTCCTCATGATTTTAAAACATGTTTGCAAGGCTACAAGGAGTCTATATATATATATATATGGCCTTAGTAACTTTCATCCCTATTCGATCGACATCATAAATATCCTCAATACAAATACAATATCTTTATTGTGTCCTACAAAATTATGAGACGAAACAGATAAACACCATTCATAGGACCAAACAAACCTTTATACTAAGGTCACTGATCAATTCTGATACCATTTATAATGAGTCAGTCTCAATCGTGTAAATATTGTCTACTCTAAGCTCAAAGAAGTTTTAACACTATATAAGTATAAACTCTTTTTAAACATGTTTTAAAATCATAACTTATTATAAATGGTATCAGAGGTAATATCTGACCCCAATGTGGAGGTCTGTTTAGCCTTATGAGATGTGTTAATCTATTTGACCTCACAATCTTATAAGACATAACAAATATGTTGTATTTGTATATAAGGTTTTTGTGATGTCTTATATCGAATAATAAAAAAAGTTATTGGAACTATATATGTATAAGTTTCTCTTAACCGCATGGACACATTTTAAAGTTATGAAAACTTTTTTTAATATTAAACTTTTTTTAATCATGAGTTTAAAAAAAAAAAATAATAATCAAATAAATATAAAAACCCTTACTAACCATAAAAGAATTTTTGTTTTTTCAAAATTCTATTCGAAACGGAATTTGTAGGATTGTAAAAGTCAATTACTTGTCCAATTTGATAAAAGTTGATGCTTTAGCCCTCTGACCAGCCAAGAAAACATTAAAATATATTCCAACTTCCAAGAAGAAAATGTGACAGGAAAAAAAATAAAGAAAGTAAAAAAATAGATTTAAAAATCAATCAATTAATTTTATATGTTTCTTTAAACTATTTTTTTCCCTTTTTTATAAAGATTAAATAATTTAAAATATATAATTTTTAATTAATTTTAAATATAATTATTTTTTTCTATTTTTAAAAAATTAAACCAAATATAAATAAGCTATTTTCCATAATAATTTTTTCTTTTCCTATTTTATTTTTTGAGATAAGTTGGAAATTGAATCTAAAACCAAAGTTATGATTTTCAAAAGGTAATATTGGTATATTAAAAGTTTCTTTAAACATTAAATAATTTCTTATATGAGTAAAAATAGAGCTTTTATGAGAAATAATATTTTTTTTTAATCATAAGTTCTTTTGACAAAATTATTTAAACAAACACAAAATCCCTTATTAAACTTCAAGAAAAGTAAAAAAAAAAAACTTATGGCTTCCCAAAAATCAACCCAAGCAAGCCTTAAAGTTGAAGCTAGAATCAAAATAAAAAATAAAGAAATAAAATATTAAAAAAAAATAATTTTTCGTATTTTATTTATTATAAATGAAAATAAAACATAATTAAAACTAAGTGAAAATTTATAAATATAAAAAAGTTAAAATAAGTTAAACCAATTTAAGTTGTATATAAAAATAACTTATTGACATTTTCAATAAATATGGAAGAAGTATACTTTTGGATGGTAGGTAGACTCGACAAATTACATGAGGTTGCTAATTAACATTTCTCGCATTTCATCAACTCCTTGGAAAATGATCATTGTTTTTAATGAAAGAATGCGATAGAAATGATCCCAACCCTTTAAGAATTACAATTTTCAGAAGTACAACCCCAACTTCTAATTCTACAACTTCCATCATTAAAAACAATCCCAAAATTGACCAAACAAAACATTTTTCTATCCTGTTTGTTTGACAAAAGAAGGTATAATTTGGGAAACTGAGAAGAAAAAATATTTTGAAGTTTTCTTAAGGAAAATCTGTGAAAACATGTTGTGAAATATGATTATTTTAAGGTTAGTTAAAAACTTAAAATGATTCCGGCCAGTAGCGTTTGGCAGACTAGCCGTCCGAATCCCAACTCAATAAAATATGAATCAATGCCCCCCACACTTCGTCCCAACTGATCATATAACTATGAATTGAGGGAAGAATCCTCATCATCCTTTGTACTCTCTCCGCTTGTCCCCTTCCTTCCTTTCTCTCTTTCATCTTCTTCACCATTGCTCTACTTTCTCAGTGATGAAGAGGTACAGAAATGGTGAAATCTGGGATTTTGAGCACGAAATGCCTGTCTCCCCAGATGGGTCTGAGGTTGTTTTGGGCTTGGATGGTGGCACCACTTCAACCGTCTGTGTCTGTATGCCCTTCTTCCCCCTTTCCGACCGTCCACTCCCTGACCCTGTCCCCGTTCTTGCCCGTGCTGTGGCTGGCTGTTCTAATCACAACAGTGTCGGAGGTATCGTCTTTGTTGAAAATTTTGGATGCCCATGTGGGCTATAGTCTTGATTTTTAGAAAAAATTGTGGGTTTTGCTGGTTTGGTACAAATTATGAATGCCCGTTTGGGAAGTGCTCTTGATTTTAGAAAATAAATTGTGTTCTGTTTTCCGCTGTGGAGTGGCCCATTTGGTGGAATTAACATTGCCCTTTTTTTAACTTATGTGAATTGTTTCTTCATCAATTTCGTCTCTTGATTGTTCCTGTGTTTCTATAATTTCAAGCGGGCTGTTTTTGTGGTCTTGGAGTTGGGGTTTAGCCCCATTTTGCAGTCTTCTTTGTTTTCTGTTTTATGTGTTGGGTTTGTGTTTGCATGAGCCCTTAACTAGAAAGATCATAATAAGGGGATCGAAATTAGTGTATTTGTTTTTTGTTTTATTTCCACTTCTTGTCTGTGCTGTATCTGCGTTTGGCATTGGATTAAAGTCACTTCAAATTAAGGAATATGGTGAGTTTTTCAATTCTGATTGTTTTTCAGTTTGGTGTTCAATCATTTTGTAAACTGTGTTGGCTTTTAGGTATGTGCTTGATCTCAGGGTTGTTCTGATGATTAGATAGGCAATGTAAAACATATTTTGACCCCTTGTCATTTGATCTTGGGCAAAAGAAAATTCATGTGCTGGCATTAATTCTGAGAAATAAGAATGAAACAAACTTAAATGCCATATTGGGCAGACATTCTGCCGACACATATGTATGAATCTCTTTGTTTTTTTGGTGTTTATGTTCTTATTCATGTTGATGTTGCATGTCTGGGTTTTTTATTAGCACGAGTTTTTGGTATCAGAAAATTGAGAGCTGTTGCTTGTTACCATCTCATTTCTGTTGGTTATCTAGGAAGTAGCAATTCCTCATCTCATACGCTTTTGTTAATTTTCTTGTATATTAACTTGTTTCTTGAATTATATTTTCTCTCTTCTTTTTTTCTGGGCTTTGGTGTGTATTGAAACTACTTCACTAGGTTTGTCCAATACTGAGAGATCATGGTGGACTACTTGAAACAGAGACATCAAGCCGAGTAGAAATTTGAAACAGGTAAGACCACGCTTATTACTACTTATGCCATTAGGATATGGTTTAAGGCATTGTGATATTAGAGTTTGTGGCTGGAAAGGGATATATTATGGTTTAGAGATGGGATGTGGTTGGATTGAGCTAGGTTTTTAAGCCCTTGAGTTGTTAGAAATCTGGAATTGGGCGGTTTGAATATTGGATGGTGATGAAACTTAGGTTTTGGGCATGGAATTGGCTTTTTGGTTTAGGGCATTATATCAGCAGCGTATGTGGACAAAAAGGATATTAATGGTTTATAGATTGAATGAGGTTAGAATGAGCTAGGATTTATGCTAATAAGTTGCTAGAAGATCAATTATGCAGTTTAAGTATTTGGATGGCAATGAAAAACTTAGGTTTTGAGTAGTGTCTTGAAAATGAGGTTGGTATGACTGATGCAGTTGGCTTTTAGGTGAAGAAAAAGGGAAAAGAGGGGCAATCTATAGATGGAAAACATGCAGGCAGGCTGTTGTTAGAGGAAGAAGTGCCAATAAGGCTTTCTAGGAGTCTCAAATGTAAGTTATAGTTATATGGATTCCTAATACATATAGTTGGATGATATAAATGAATTATGATATAAGTGAAAACATGTAAACTCCCAAAAATTCTTAAAAAAGTAATACAAATTGAAAGTTAAAGCCTTCAATTTTTTTAAAAAAAAATAACACAGAGGTAATTTTGGAATATGTTATTAGCTTACTGCATTATAATATTTTTTTAAGCTTCCTGATTTCCTCATGCAGAAAAGGACAATGGAAAACACTGCCATGGAAGGGCATAATATGCAATTACTAGTTAACTCAGAAATTTGGTCTTTAATTAATTCTAATATTTGCATATTCTTTTCTTTTGTTTTATTCTAGTTTGGGGGAATTATTACAGTCCTTGATTCTCATATTCGTATGACAATAGACCTTTTAAGTAGTGTGAATGGCTAAGGTTAGAAGTTTTTAGGGGTAATCAGAGCTTAAGATCTTAGGGTTTCTGTAGCTCAGATGCAATATTCCTTCAAGAGTCTATTTGAATAACCATATCTGTGCGATTTGCCTCCTTTGGAGGAGAGTCTTTGTCAGGTTGTCTAGGTTTGCCTGCCCTGTGGTGCTACAAGTTCAATTTGTTGGGTGCTCTTGGGGTAGCACAGCCTTTTAAAGGACCATACAGTAGGATATCCCAAGCTTTCTTGAACCTGCTGGGTTTGGATTGATCCATTGAAGAGGAGATTTTACCCTTTTTGGAAGTTCTGAAGAGCTGCCCTCTATGGGGTTTCTGACCTTCTAGTGGAGGGGTCAGGGGTGTTCTGTAATTGTCCTATTCTGGCTGTCTCTGGGCGAGAGAGGGCCTTGGCAACATGATCAATGGTTTCATCATATTCTGGATCTTTCTAAACTTGTGTCATGTGTCCTGCTCCTTCAGACAGTGATCTAGGTTGATCAATCAGGACACCGACAAGCTGGCCTTGAGGGAAGCATATTCTCCTTGAGTTCGTTTGGGACTTTCTCTTCACTTGAGTTTACTCAGTCTTGTAGGGAGTGTATTTTCCTTTTTGTTTGTTTTTTTTTCAATGAGGACTGTTTCCACTTTTGGTGTTTCTTCTATATCCCCTTTGTATATTTATATTTCATGAAGAATCAATTGTCCTTCTTTGCACTTTTCCTTCTCTATTAATAATGGGTCTGTTTCTTATTACAAGGGAAAAAAAGAGTTTGTTGTACTAGGATCTTTCCATGTAATTTTAGAAAAGATTGGATTCTTAATCACCTAAAGTGGTCTTCTTGAGTTTAAAGAAAAAAATCGAGATCAATTTCAAAGTCCAACTTTTCGCTTGTGGAGAAAGTGACACATATCTTGTGCATTTTCACAGCATAGGTGAAACTAATTGAGTATAAAGAGGTGGAACCACTGGAGGTAACATGTGATGATTTTCTTGATGAAAAAGGAAGATGTTGATATGATACTAGTTAAAGGTAGTCTTTGGAAGTGAAATGAGTGATGAAAACACTGAAGCACATAGAAAGGGATTAATATTTTGAATACATGAGCCTTTTGAAGTGTTTCATGGACCCTCAATTGTATGCCTGATCTTAGCTATCTCTATTCTTGAACTTGATATTTGTTCTCCACCATGCCCTCTGCATCAACTATGGTTTAGATATAGGGGTTAGTCCGTGAATTCAAATCAATGCATCAAAATGGAAGCATATTTGTAATTGGCTGGCTGCAATAGGTTATAACCTACAGCTTTGGTGATTTTTCAGAAATAGAAATAATGTTAAAGAAAATAGTAAATAATTCAATGAGACTAATGTTGAAATTCAACAAAATCAAGTTTTAGGCTTCAAAAGACTCAAGATTGACTCCTCAACTGATGACTAATCAGTTCTTTTTCACCCTTTAATTGGTTTCTTCTTATTTTGATATATAAGTGGTGCAGCTCGGAGGTCTTGAATTGTCCTCTCGAACGGAAGTTTTGAAGTGTGCTCTTCCTTTGAATAGCTGGTATGACAGATTACATTTTTGTTGCTATGGCTAGAAACCCTGCCTTTGGTGTTGCATGTGGCAATTATTCTTCTTCTTTGTTCCTTGTATAGCTTATGAGTTATTCAGGAGTTCCATGGTTTTTTAATTAAATTTAAGAATTATGGAGCTTTAGGTATAGATTTTCATCATCAACTTTACCAACTCCTTGTTTCTTATGCCTTATTTAGTTGATTTTGGTTTCAATTGCAATTAAAAAAGATACATAGCTCTGATAGAGTATCCTATTCTACAATAATCTTAATTGTGGTGTGTTTTATGTTGGAAGTAAGTGGAGTTCTTTTTTCAATCTTGTGGGAATGATATAAATAGGAAGGGAATAAAAAATTAGTCATTATATGAATATGTTCACTGAAGTTCCATATTCTACAGAAACTGCCGCAAGAGAGACACTGGAACAAGTTATGGCAGATGCACTCTCAAAATCAGGTTCAAATCGATCAGCTGTTCGAGCTGTTTGTCTAGCTGTATCCGGCGTTAATCATCCAACAGATCAACGGAGAATATTAAGCTGGCTCAGGTTTGATCTCAGGAATCACTTATCTATCTTTCTTCTTATGCTTGAAATAGATTCTCTTTGTTATTTTTCCCTTCACCAAATATATTTTACATTCTGCAAAGTGCCATTCTTTTTTCTTCCTATTATCTTGGTCATTGGTACCCCAGGCCCATCACTCAAGAACTAAAATAAGATCAGTAATATATTTCCTGAATCATTCCTGGAATTCCTAACTTTTTTCTCGCTTCTTCAACAAATGAACAAATCCAAATTCATCTTCCACAATTTGGTAATTTCTAAATTATTCAGGAATTTCCTGAATCTTATGAACAATTCTATTCTTAAATAATTTCCTCAATTTTTTACCAATTTCTGAATCCATCTAGCCTTTGGAATGATGACTCTCACACACATGCACATGCCACCATTACTGGAGGGAGGGTATTTTATTTCAAGGCCTTCAATGTAGTTATTAGTTATAAAACAATCTTTAAAAGAAAGATTGAATTACCATCATGGAGTAACAAAAGTAATTATAGTGAGCAGTGCGTAGTTTTGCTTGCTTGACCTAGGTGGCAGTAACCTCTCTTTGCAAATCCTCGCACTCAATGTTCACATCATTAATGGCTTTGTTGTTCAAGCATCCAATTGCTTTAGCCTCTTATGCATTAGTTTAGTTTTCCTTTTTCTTTTTCTTTTTTGTTTGTCTGTAATGCTTAACAATTATTATTTTCCTTTCGCATACAAGTAATTGACTAATATTTGGTTTCTGAATTGTCTTTTCCTTGATTCAAAACAGGGATATGTTCCCCAGCCATGTAAAATTGTATGTTCAGAATGATGCTGTGGCAGCTCTAGCTAGTGGAACGATGGGAGAGCTTCATGGATGTGTTCTAATTGCTGGTACAGGGACTATTGCATATGGATTCACGGAAGATGGCAGGGAAGCTCGGGCTGCTGGTGCTGGACCTATCTTAGGTGATTGGGGCAGGTATTTTCTGAGTACTTTTTCTTTTTAAAACTCTGTACTTGGTGCATGGACACTCTTTCATCCCACCCCCACCCCCCTCACTGCCGCATTATGAGCAATAATAAGTTTGTCCACTATTTCTTCTGTATTAATTAACAGCTTCAAGCCTGGGGTTTTAGGACGGAATGAGATTATCATTTTGGTGCTGCACTTCATAAGCATGAGTTATCTAGTTGATGTTTTTGATTTTATGCTTCAAAGAATTAGGCTCTTGAATCCAGTTGTGTGTTCCTTTGCATCCTGCTTTTGGTCCATAAGGTTTTATTTTTCAGTTTGGTCTAATTAGTTGGCTCTATCTGTGGATATTTTCTTGTCAAGTTCCCTTTTTCCAAGATTTGCTGGTGCTTCTGGTAGTTTGTTGTTGAAATGTCTATGTGAATGTAGACAGAAGTAAGAAAGAAGTTCATGGAATTGTCTCCATTTGAGCTTTGGGTGTTTAAGTTCTCATCACCATTCTAAGTCACTCTCAGAGACAGTAGGTGCTTATACCGTGTCTTCTGATAATCTTCTGCTCAAGCATGGAAGCTTCTGCCTAAGGAATTGGTCGAACTCAATTATGATGAATGTACTTTAGGGCACATGGATTGGAATTGGGTATTGGGAGCCTATGTATATGGGATGGGAGCTCTTTTCTCTGGTCTAAAAGAGGCTTTAAGATATAGTTTACCTTGTATGTTTTGATGCCCCCTTCATTTGTCTTTGCCTTTTTTTGGGGGGGAGTAAATCTCTCTTTTTTTAAAAAAAAAATCTTCTTGTCATCTATTTGTAGTGCAAGGCTACAAGATAAAACAGTGATTGCAATTCTCAATCCCTTAATCTATATATGAAAACCAGATCGGGTGGAGACTAGGGTAGCCCTTTATTTTTTCTTCTTCGTTTCTTGTTGGAAACCTCAACATTTTATTGGAAAGAGGGGACCATTTATTAGGAAAAAAAAAGGACACACTAGTATAAGGAAAGATGAAATATCCTTCAAGGAAACCAACAAAATAAGAAATAACAACTTCCAAATATAGCCATCCCCACATCTAACGTCCAATAGAAAACCAATCAAAGAACACTGTAGAGCTAGGAACTTTGGGGGAATAAAATCCCCAACAAAAACCCCTCAGACGGATAAGCTTCTCGCTTAGTGAATCTGCTATCCGGTTGGCCAATCTAGGCTTCCAATCAAGAGAGCATTTCAAAGCTCTAGAAAGGTTAACTATCCTGCAAATTTAGTAGTATCTTCAAAAGAGAGCAATAGCCAAATCCCTCTTCAAATCTAACACCAGCTCAGGCTACTTCTACCTAATCCCTCTAATAAAGCTTGAATCTCTGACTAGCTGAATTAAAACACGATCAGCTTAGTGAAGACTCTAACCACACTATCCCTATGGTCTATGAACCTTCCACCAATTCTTATGGTCTACAGGGGAGTGTTCCTTGTCAATGTTGGACTTTGCGGATTGGTTAGGTTCTAGATAGAGCATGGTTACTGCTTTTTGTGCCTTCACACTGTTTTTTTTTTTTTGCCTTTCAGCTTCTTCATATACATCGTGTATACCTTCCTGCTTTTTCTTTCATTGATAATACAATCTTTACTTATAAAAAAATAGCATAAGCTTGATTAGTTTACATATATTTGACCGTTCCATTCCTGAGGAAACATTGTTCTTGTTGATACTTAGATGAAGGACACAAAATCTTCCGTTTGACTTGAGGGGATAAAATAAACTAAAATTGAGTGATGTTTTATTTTTAAAGAAAAATAATTTACTTATCAAATAAAAGAAAAGAACTTAGATAAGTTGATAACTGTTCTCTTGGACCAATACGTCAATGCATTTAATTGAGGAAATCCGTTCTTGTTGTCATTATAGGGTAATCTTAATTGACTACAAATTGTGGATAAATTTTAACGGTTGCTTCTTGTATGAGTAAGATAATGAGCCTGTTCTTAAGGCACTACAATTATGTATCATCTAATTTAGTTTCCTGTGAATGTAGTCAGGAGATTTCTTGGATAACTTAGTAAATAGTAAGTGATCAATCATGGATGTTCTAGCTGCACATCTTCATTTCTTTCATAATTCTGATAAGATCCTATTTGTAATATGTATATATTTTATTTAATATGAGATCATATGTCCACACACATGTGCATGTGTGCACTGACGCATACACGCAACATGCATGTGTACTGACAAATAGAGAGTTCATTTGATGAAGGGAATTAATACAATGAGAGGAGGAAAATTGATTTAATGATTAAAAAGGACAGAACTTATGGTTTTGCAATGCCTAGAAAGATTCAGGAGGCATGTAGCATCCAGAAAATTTATCCATGAACTATATCTTTTTATGTGCTCGCATTAGATGAAGAGGAAGTTTAAATTATTATGAATAGAAACACATTATCTTGTTTTAAGTTTGTTACAATGTCTTGACTAATCCATGGCTTTCCCTCTTTTCTGTTCATTGCATTTTCTTAATTAATTTTTATGAAGGAGCTAAATACAAATGGTTTTGAAACCTTACATTAATATCTAACAAAAAGATAACATCACTGTGCATTCTCTGTAGAAGCAGCCACATTTCTTAGCATATATGCAAAGTAACAAAGCCAAAATTCTAGTTGTTTAGCTTGTGTATGCAAGTCCTAATTACCATTACATGTTAGATGGTGTCATATTTCTCGATTATTCATGTTGTCTTATCGTTTTTAATTCTTCTTCTTCCCATTATAGAGCCTTTTATATTTAGTGATAGCACTGTTTAGCTGCATGTTTGCAGGATATTTTTTTCGTCACATTGCCAAACAATCTTTGCCATCAAACATAGTAAAAAAATAAAGGATAAAGAAAGAACAAAGGAAAAAGAAAAGCTTATTTTCTATGGCAACTTACTCTCATCCTGTTTTAAATTAATGATACTTTGCCAATATTAATTAAGAAGATTGTGAGTTAATATCAAAATACTCCTAAAATCTCCACAGGTTCCTTTCTATACCTATTGATATTTGATGATTTACCACATTTTCATGATTTGGTGGGTAATTTAGTGGCTTCGTCAATTGTACTATAATTTAGTTTTTTTTTTTTTTATCAGAAACAAAGAAGATTATATTAATAAAAGAACAAATACAAGAGAGAAAAAAGAGACAAAAGAAAGAGAAAAAAACCAAGGGAAGGATGAGAGGTCCTTCCTACACAAATACCAAGGAAAACACCCAACAATAGAACTCTAAAAACAAAAGAAACCCCAACAATCTTCAAACTCTTGAAACGCAAACCCCAATCCAATTGAGTTGTAGAATGCTTATAATTTAGTTTTTAATGAAACTTTCCAATCAGAAGTATTAGTTTAAGATGAAATTTGGCTCCATAAACTGAATTTTGCATATTTTCTTTTCCTAGGATACCATCCATCTAATCTTACAATATGAGCATCGGTTGCATAAGTTTTATTTAATGTGCTAATGTACAGAGTGATTTTCTTTTCCTTCTAGTCTTGTAGATAAGACCTCTAAATGCATAAGTATTATTGACATATAGTGTAAAGAGTGATTATTTTTCAATTTATGTTTTTCTTTTTGGCAGTTTTATATGAACTTGGCCCATGATGTATTGTTTACTTGCAGTGGTTATGGAATAGCTGCCCAGGCATTAACTGCGGTGGTAAGGGCTCATGATGGTCGTGGTCCACAAACTGCGCTTACATATAGCATTCTAAGGGCACTTAGTCTTTCATCTCCAGATGAACTCATTGGGTATTTATTCCTAATTGATCTCCTCATTTTAAATGCAGTTATGAATAGTAGTAATCATTTTGGGATATTTTTGTCTGCATCTGATCATTTTTGTGCATCATTTGAGGAAAATAAATGATAATTTACTTTATTAATCTGATCATTCATTTGTTGGAAATTCCTTTGATGGCTATAGTTGAAATTGAGAACTTTTCAGGACTTTAATGAGACAACAAACTGTTGGTAAAATTCCATTTATGGACATCTATTATATTTTGTGTTTGAGTTGCCAGGTATAATGTAGTCAAGTAATTGCCTTTGGTATTTAAAAAATTTGTGTAGAAGTATTTATTTTTCCAAGGTCTTTGTTAAATTCAGATATAAGTTTTATCGCAATTTGTTGAATTAATATTTGGATTTTGCTTATTTTGAGATTGATCGTGTTTTTACTGAAGTAGATATAACGTCTTTTTTGGAAATAATTTTTTTATAGACAACAAAAGCATATATTAAGAAGTGCCAAAAAGAGGTGGCACACCCTATGTATACTTTTTTAGAAATAATTTCTTGAAATTCCACCAGAAAAATCCTATCTGTTAGCAGAATATAAGAACTGTTTTTGTTTGAGAACATAAAAAATTAAAAATAGCGCAGAAAACATGTTTGCTAACATGTTTTTAAAATATTCCTAAAAATAGGTCATTTTATTTTTTAGGATATTAAGGGTCTGTTTGGTAATATTTTCGGAAATATTTATCAAATAACAGTTTTTGAGGACAATTTTTAAAGAATACTTCTCCATTATTTTTAAGAACAAAATTCTGTTTAAAAACTCAAATATGAAAGACAGTTTTCTTGATTTATTCTCTATTAAGGTACTGTATACTTATTTGTGCTGCAAATGTTCCTGAAGCATTCTTTGTATTCAATTGCTACTCAGAATTCTCACAAAAAACAACTGAAAACACCTCAAATTTATTCTAAAAAACAACTTGTTTTTAAAAAATTTATCAGAAAACTGCTTTCTGTCACAAGTTTGTCAAACGTGCTTCCTAAGGTAATAACTATTTTCCCTTTTAAAGAACATAAAACAATTTTCACAAGCATGTCCAAACAGGCCCTAAAATTTTTTACCTTCATTTTAGAAAATGCATGAATTTTACAATTGAAATAAACATTTCAATTGTAAGAATGTTTATTTCAAGCATGACTTTACAAACAGAAGCATGTTTATTTCATGCATACATTTCTAAAATAAAACACTTCTGAAAAACCATTTTCATTTCTGTTATTAAACAAGCTCAAATATTTGGGAAACTGTTATTAAATGAAAATGATGGATGTTATTAGGTCACAAATGATTTTTTCTTGTTGGAGTTCAGGTGGACCTATGCTGATCCATCTTGGGCACGCATTGCGGCACTTGTCCCAGTGGTGGTATCTTGTGCAGATGCAGGTGATGAAGTTGCAAATAAGATCTTGCTAGAGTCAGTCGAAGAGTTGGCCTCCAGTGTGAAAGCTGTTGTCCAAAGACTTGGCTTGTGTGGAGAAGGTGTGGCACATCAAACTAAGATTTTACACTTTTTTTTTTTGGGTTTTCCCTTTATCATGATAAGTGATCATTGGTTTATATGTGGTGGCATATATTGTTTAACAAAAATTAAGGGCTTGTACTTAGAAGTCGTTGCTGCTGTTAAGGGAATATGGTGTCAAAATATTAGCTGATATACAATAGTGAGCTACATCTGAAGCAAATTGTTGCATACCAAAGAGGCTAGAATCAGATCCCAGTTGGGCAATATAGTGAATGTAACTAAGTAATGTATGTTGAAACTTGGGTCACAGGAAGCTCCATGTACTAGGTGACAATGTTTGAGTCAGATTACATTTTAGCCAATGCTCATTCAATTGGTCTCTGCCTAAGTTTATGAACTCTATCAATGAGGCCTTGGACCTTGCATGTGATTTATCAGATGAGGGGATTATCTTCATGATGGTTACTGGGGGTATCATATATGATCTTTTGAAGGAGTATTATACACATTTTTTTAAAGTTATATGATATTGTTTTCTGAGTATTGATTCAAATTTATGAAGTCTTTCCCTTATTAACTTTGCCAAATTTTGCCTTGCAATTTGTCACATTAATTTTATATTTATGAAAAGAAAATTTATTGCAGATGGAAAGGGTTCTTTCCCTCTTGTCATGGTTGGTGGTGTTCTTGAAGCAAATAAGACATGGGATATAGGCAAAGAAGTTGTAAACTGTATCTACAAGGATTATCCTGGGACTCTCCCTATTAGGCCAAAGGTAATCATATTTTACTCAACTTCCCAGAATAATTTGTGTGATTTGGCCACCATTTCTTTTCAAACAAAACCATCCATTCCTTCTAGTTTTTTATGTGACTTCAATTTCAACATGAGAATGCACAAAGCCACCAAAGCTAAAGCCATAGGTACAATCCACTGAATATAAAAAAGGTAGAGATTTTACCAGATTCTAGATTCACACTCCTTGCTAGGGATTTTCTCTTGAATTTGTATTAGCACTCCTTCACATCCTTGATGCAATGAACACCAATTGCTCCTTGGTAGAAGAGCACTTTGAACTCCTCTTTGAAGCATGCAGACAAAGGCCAATCACTGGATTGATCTTTGATTTTCAAGGCATGGGGTGTTGTCATACATAAGATGACACAAGAATCTCTCTCAATTGTTATCTTTATATGTGCATAGAGTTTATTTCATTTTGAAAAAAGCCTTTTTATGGTAAAAGTAACCCAAGATGAGGAGAAATTTGAACCCTGAAATTTTAGGGTGATCAATTAGTCTATGTTGTTTAAAAAGGCTAAAATGCATTATGCTTATAGGATGATTGGTTATCTTAGGGCAACCCATTTGCTCTAATTTTTTTTTTCTCATGTGGCAACTGCTACACTAGAGGGACAATTGGTCATCCCAAATGTACAGTTGATTGCTCCTCTCACAGTACCTATTTCACTGTAAAACAACTTAGATCATTTAGCCAAATATTCTCACATCATGCAATCTTACATCCTAAAGGCCCAGAACCCCAATACTTACCTGATAAAGTTGGTGAAAATAGAAAATACAAATGTGACTAAATTTGAAGCTTCATGTGTAACTCAAGTTCCAAGCTAGTATACAGTTCTCCTGGATTCCTGATTTGGACTGGAATTTTGAAACTAATTATGCACAAACACTAATTAGGATATTTGGACAGTGGGTTTCTTCTTATAATGTATTAGGTTAGGATTGGCTTTTATCCCTTTATCCCTAGATTCTAGTCTCTAAATAATCCCCTCTTAGGGTGTCAATCAATAATAAACTCTATGACCGCTTACTGTATGACTGGTTTGCTATGACTGAACTTTGAGTGATGCCTTGATTTTTTTTCCCTCTAGTAGCCAGCTAAGTGTTATGTGCTGTTATTCTTTAGCTTTCATTTGTTCTTTTACCCCATAATAGAGTATTTCTTTTCCACCCTTTGATTGTGTAGATTCAATCCCATCTTCTGTTTAATTTTTTCTTTGAAGTTCGAGTCACTTCCCAAGCATGCAGCCCTCATAAGAGTGCCTTAAGTAGAGTGTATGACTTAAATACAGTGCTATCCTACGGTCATTTCCATATAATGACAACATGATGCTACCTGCGACCTTCACCATCCACATAATTTCAATTTACCCCTTGTAGTGTTCCAGGACTCCAGGCTTATGCCTGCACTCTTAGATATCATCTGCATGCATCCACACCTGCTCACCCTGAAGTGTTTCAGCAGTTACAGCTACATGCACTTTGACATGCATCCTTTATTCATATTTTATGCATCTTTTGAATCGTAGTCCTTAAATACCTAGTAGGACTTGAGGTGAAAGTCTCATCTTTTAGACCAAAATTGCACTGTCAGGTGTTGTACTCCAAAAAGCTTTATCCCTAGGTTTACCCAACACTTGCATGGTTATCATCATCATGCAAGAACCTAGACTGTCAAATGGTAAAGGGCAAAAAGGCAAGGAATGAAGTTTGAATTTGGTGATGTTTGTCTTATGATTTTTATATATTTGAACATACATATGCTTGTTTTTTATTTGTCATCAACTTGCTCAGATTTGTTTGAACTGTTTGAAATAATATAGGAACGAGAACGACGGTAGGGGGAGTAGCCCATTGTGGAAATGCATCGTTTTTTATTCTTCTTTTCAAGCAATTTTTTTCATTGATGTGTATGTTTTCTTGAATGAAAATCAGGTGGAACCAGCAGTTGGGGCAGCACTATTGGCTTGGAATTTCTTCATGAAAGAAGCTCACAAGTAAGCCTGGAGAAGCTGACCATTGATGACTTCACAAGGGTTCATCAATTGTATAGCAAAATACAAGTGACAGCTGAAAAACAAAAAAGGGCAGTGAGGAAACAAGCACTACAAAACCAAAAATAAGCTTTATTGTTCGGTATGAGGGCTTTACTTTGGTCTAGCGTTGGTAGGCTGATTTTTATCTTTGCATTTTTTTCCTTTCAATTATTCTTGTTCTCATTTCAGAATTGTATTAGATTCTTGTGGGGGGGCATTTGCCTTCCAAGAAGATGTAAAACAGAATAATTGAAACAGTGATGAAATGCCCATGTATGCTTGTGTTACAATGCCTCTTCAGAGTTACCCAAATGTTTTATTTTCTTGGGGTCTTATGTGATTTTTCCTGGTACTTGTTGCCTGCTCCAATGACAACCACATTTGATAAATCTTCTTATTAGATACTCCAGTCACTTACAAAATCTACTAATGCTCAGCTCAGGTATCACAACTATTGAAAATTTATTCAAAGCATTAATAATTTAAAATGGCATCATATCAATGACAAGAACCAAAAAAATTGGTGTCATGCTAATAATTTTGAAGCTGGAAAGCACTTGAAACCGGGAAATAGCATCCGCATTATGCCATGAAGCAGTGGCCAGTTAGAAAATGTTAAGGCAACAGTCTTTTGATATGAGAGCATAAAAAGGAAAACCCACTCACAACACAAACTCAACAAGATTGGTTGTTCCAAAATCTGAAATTTCTTCTGCATCATTCTTGATAACTGATATGAAAACATCAGAAACCCAGCTCAAGAACTTGTTTCCAGAATCTAAGATTTCTGCTACATATATATTCACACTTGGGAACTGTTGCATACTCAGTGACCTCTTGTTTCTACTCAATCCCTTGGTTTCCTTTGGTTCAACTACTTGTTGAAGGTGTATATGCTGAAGAATTAATTAACATTTTCATCTGCATGAAAGGAGGATATCGTTAGTCATGTAAATAATCATGAAGTGAAATTCAGAGACTCAAATCAATTTTCTTCATTTAAATTCAGTTGAGGTCAATGATTATGAATAACATTTTGCTTAATTGACAAAAGGCCAACCATGAATGCTATTATGAATTGCACAACCTTTGAAACAAGAAGTCCAGTGATATGCGGAGCTGTATGATGTAGTCAGGAGCATGGGAAGACAAAACCATATTCTGATCTTTGAGGTTGGGGGAAACAAAGGAAGAATTTCCAACAAGGCTAATCCACAAAACAATAGGTTCTCAACAGAATTTTCCTTTGGATTTTGAAGGTCTTAGGTATAATGAGTAGCACATTCAAACAAAAACAAACTTAAAAAGAGTTAAATACCCCCACAAATCCTTGATTCCTTGCTAGTAGCATGAACAGTAGTACTACAATGTTATAGTAAGTGCAACCGTATAACCTTAAGTCTAAAACAATAGATTCTAGCATCTAACTCTTTTCTTTGGAAGGGAACTCATGAGTTTAACCCTCCGCTTGAATCTGGGAAAAGTACTAGAAAAGGGAAAGAAAAATAGGAAGGAATCTCAAATTCTATTATTTAATTTCCTATGAAAAATTCAAAGAAAAATGAAATATAATAGAAATTATTTAAAAACTAATACATTTTCAAATTCTTCACTTTCCATACGAAAGAAAAATAAAATTTAAGAAAGGCTAGGGGGAAAATTATTGAGCTCAAATTTAATTTTTGTTTTCCTTCACTTTTTCTTTCCTTTTCCCTTTTCAGTCATACTTCCCGTGACCCAAATGAGGTCCAAATAAACCTCTCTTTTCTTAATCCATTGGATGCACAACCAATCCTTGCCATCTTGTCATTCTTAAGCTTTTACATTGATTAATACACTAGATAGCCTTTATTCCGTTGTGATTAATCTTTTCACAATAAAGACATGAATGACTTACTCCATTTTGAACCCCATAAGAAAAATGTTTAGTACTCTATGTATATATCATTAATTTTCTCTACAATGTTGGCTTTACCCATTTTTACCCCATATAACCTCTTCAAATTGATTCACAAGTCAAGCAATCTTTCCAAGACAGTCAAAAGAACAAAAAGAAGGGGCACAACTTCTACACTCTTCTACATCAAACCTAACCCATCAACAAAATCCACCATAGACCTAGGTGCCTCCTCTTTAGAATGAATAACACATTCCAAAAAATTGCACATAAAAAGGAATTTGAGCACTTGCTTCAAATGTTCCACATTATCAAAAGCCCCTCAATTTCACTCCTACCATATCGTCCAAAATAAACACAAAGGTGCGATCGTCCATGCTCTCCTACCATTAAAGGTTTTAAAGTAGTTATCATTAAAGGCCTTAACGTAGCCATCATAAATCTAAAGAAAACTAATAATGGCTGACTTTATTTGGATATTCATCAAATGGTACCAAGGTTTCCAAATCAACAATCA
This sequence comes from Vitis riparia, assembly GCF_004353265.1. NCBI lineage: Eukaryota > Viridiplantae > Streptophyta > Magnoliopsida > Vitales > Vitaceae > Vitis > Vitis riparia. The sequence goes on along the minus strand of NC_048442.1, from coordinate 21,547,252 downwards.
TGAGATTACAATCACGGTCTGGCAAGTCACTCTTAAGACATTCATCAAAACACTTGATCAGAGTTCCAGGCTTTGATAGTTTCATTATTGATAAGTGAGAAACACAAATCATAGACATTACCATCATCAGGATAACAATCAAGTGGCAGAGAATCTCCTTCCATAAAACTATTTCTTTCGCATTGTTCATGTCTAAGACTGTCCTGCATAAATAAACTTTCAAGGTTACTTTCTTGAATCTCCATGGACACTCTTAGTCGGAGACTGGCTTTCACTCCAATACCATCTGATTCAAATAGGAATGCAAGAAGAGGTCATCTGATTCTAGAAGCATACTTCTTACATGTTTCAAATCTCAATCGAAACCTATGAGGATGTTTGGTTAAACTTAATACTTATTACTTAAAGACTTAAGTGAACTTTAAGTTAAATTATTCTTAAGCTAATGACTTAAACCTTATTGCTTAATTTTTACAGTTAACTTAAAATTTATTTTAAATCATCAAATTGACATATCTACCCTTGTTAATTTTAATTAGTATTTATACTTTCACTAGTCTTAAGCAATAAATTCATTTGCTAAACATCCATAGTTAAAGTATTATTAATGCGTAAGATGCCCTTGAGGCGTGACTAAAGTGATAAAGGGATGGGGAGGGTTTGTGGGAGGTTCTTAGTTCAAGTCCCAATGGGGACAAAAAATTTACCAATCAAAAAAAATTATTAATGCCTCACTAGTGTGGGCAAATGAGGCAAAAAGGATTTGAGATTAAAAATAAGTTAACTATTTTGACTTAATACTTAAGGTTAAAAATAACTTTAAAATGTAAAATTAAGTTATTTTACCAAACATACTTGATCTATTTAACAACTTAAATTAAGTTAGTAAGTCAAATTGAGGTTAAAAATAACTTTAAAATGTGAAATTAAGTTATTTTACCAAACATACTTGATCTATTTAATAACTTAAATTAAGTTAGTAAGTCAAATTAAGTCATTAAGTCGATTTACCAAACATCCTCTAAGTCTATCGGAGGGCAACAAAGGACAAAAGTCCAGTTCGGTGCTAATCTAAGCACATATAAAGTTTCTCAAAATAATTCCAAGGACAAAGGCCAATTTCATTCATCGAAAATCCCTTATAGTGCTCTTATGGTATACAATAAAATTAAAATTATTAAATACTGAAATTATAATAAATTTGATCTTAGCCCTCACTCAAATCCAATATGATATAAATTCATGATATTAACCCTAGCTACAGAAGAGGAACAATAATACTGCAGTAGCATGCTAAAGCCCCATTATGCAGCCCACACATCTCAACAACCCATTATTAATAGTTCAGATCTGAAAGTTTAAATCTTTGACTTGTATTTTAATTTTATCCTGAAATTATACTAAATTTGATCTTAGCCCTCACTCAGATCCATTATGATATAAATTCATGATATTAACCCTAGCTACAGAAGAGGAACAATAATACTGCAGTAGCATGCTAGAGCCCCAATATGTAACCCACGCATCTCAACAACCCATTATTAATAGTTCAGATCTGAAAGTTTAAATCTTTGACTTGTATATAAGTTGCACACGTAAGTTATAAAGCATTATCTCTCATAACTTAAATTCATGAATGGTATAGATTTAACAGGGGGCTCAAGCCTAGCAAACTTGAGAGTGCATCAGATGAATGGCTTCTGGTTATAAAAAGAAAAGAGAACTTTGTCTTCAGCACTCTTCAATTCTATATAAGTCCAATTTGATCCACCCTCAAGCTCATGTAGGTTTGGGCCCTTTGTATTGCCACCTTTCAGTGAAAATACCAAAATAAAATTACCTGTAATGGTTACAAAAATTTCCTCTTATCCTTGTCAATCAAGTGTTCTGAATCCTGTTTTCTTCTTGCCTGGAACTATCTGTAGGCCCAGTATTGGATTCTTGTATTAGGTCTTGTAATTGGTGTTGATGTTGTTGTTGTTGTTGTTGTTGTTGCTGCTGCTGCCACTGGTGGTGGTGGTGGTGGTGGTGGTGATGGGGATGGTTCCGTTGTGGTTGTTGCACACCTCTGTTATTTTGATCGGAAGATCGCACCTGCCTGCTTGCTCTCCATCTCAGGTACTCTACTAGAAGCGAATTTGTGCTTATTGCAATTCCAAACCCAGTGAATGAGGAAAGGAGAACTGAAAGAATTGGGTTTACGTTGAGCTGCACATTTAAACAAGTTTAAGAACACAAACACCCTGCCAACTCCTCACCCCTCTTCTTACTTTGGTGATGAGGGAAACCACACAAAATCAAGTTCAATGAACAAAGCCAATAAAAGAAATTGAGTTGGCTTACTATAGTATAGAAGATATGAGCAAATAGGATCACAATTGCAAACTGGAATGAAGCATAAGCCCATATGTAACTCTTGCTCACTGCCACCAGCAAATATTGTTAGGATCTCAAGTCATAAGAATTAATGAAATAATAAAATGTTTTATCAAAATCCAAGTGAAAAGAGCAAACAAAAATATTCAGAAGTGTCAACAATATTATGCAGAATATGAGGAGCATCCTTATGTACTAGTGAGATCTTATCATCGTTCTATCAAATATGAAGCCAACCAAAATCATATACATCGTCTCTATCCTAGATGAATTCTCCTAGTCTTTCTTTCCTTTCATCTTCAGACTCTGTAGAGCTTTTTATATTATATATAATTCCTTTCTTTTTCCCTAGGAATTATAAACAAGCTCACATTACATCAACACAAATCTGATCGGTGGTAGTTTTCTTTCCATCAAGATTGCCTATCCTTTTTCCATTCTAATTGTATATTTTAATGTGCCTTGGAGCCAAGAGATCCGAACCCTTTCATTCACCCGAGACTACTAATTGTTCTCAAGGCTTTGCCCAAAGTTGCGAACACAAGATTGGGCTATCGGGCATCTGTATAGCCGATAACAACACCCTATACAGATGACATAACATCTTCATAAAGAAAAAGTGCGGTAGGATCTGCACCTTTGATTATGGGGTTGGGCAGTTAGCTTGTTGACTATTGTTGATTTGGTAGGTTTTAAACTCCTACAGTGGTCTTTAGTACCCACTTTCAAATAATGATGACTTGTCGGCAGTGGTTGAAGTCTTTCTTGGTAAAAGTCAGCTTTACAACATTTGTAACCTAGGCATAAAGATATCTACATATTAATTATTACCTTGAAGGAGAGTTTACGAGTGCTACCACATTTGAAAAGTGCTTCTGGCTACTTCACCAAGATCTAATTATTATTCTGATACAAGAGCCAACCCAAAGAAAATTTAACTTTTTCTCTCTTTTGCTTAGACTTCTAATCCATGAATGGATAAAACATCCCATCCAACAGCACAGCATCAAGGAATCAAGTTAAGAAGGTTCATGATGAAATTATTTATGCTAAAAATGGTTAGCCACTCAGGAATCCTTATTGCCATACTAACCTTAATAGTCATGGCGACACTCATGATTTATTGCAGTACTTGATGATCAAAACATTTTAAGAATTGTTTCAAACCAATGATAATAATAATAATAAATATTAAAATAATTCATATACCATTAACATCAAAATAAACAAAAACTGCATGTGACAACAATGGCTTTCTTCTCTTTTTCCCTCCTTTTTTGTGTCTACAACAGCAGATATTTAACCCATAGCGCTTTATCATTAATTGATGTAAAAGACACTGTTTCTGAAACTAGAAGCATAGTGCACAAGATTAAAAAGCACTCAGGATGATAGGAAACAACTATCTTCTGCTAGTGCCATAAAAATGACATCCAACAAAATCACATGGAATTTGAACATGAGGCACCACCAATGAAATGACTAGATCTAACTTTCTGCCATATTAGATGCCCATATTAATTTTATCACTTGAGGACCAGGATATCCATCATTAAATCAGAAAAGGAATAAAAAGAAAAAACAGATTTATATTCCCTTTTTCAATTAGGAAAGAAATTCTATGTGCTGATAACAGTAAACAAAACAATTTAATAAAGCATACCCATGGTGGAAGCTATCATGGACGAAAGAAGACCTAAAACACATGAGAAGGGCAAAGAAATGGCAAGAGCACGAGGACCCAGGTTAGTTACCTGCCAAAATCAATATCAACAAAGTCAACCATAAATTAATCTTGGACAAGATGAAAAAAAGATTAAAAGGGAAATACAAACAAAAGAGAAGGCCAAAAGCCAGCAGAAGACATAAAAAACAAAAACCATGGAAACTGCATGTTATAAGTAGTAATAATATAAGACTTTGTTTCCACAAATTGGCAATTTCATTTCAAATTGTGTAGTGCCTTGGATTGTGCCCATGTCATTCAATCCATCCACATTAAAGCTTAAAGATTGCAATTTTTGTAGACATCCATACACCTAAGGAAACCCTTCCAAGCACGTGTCAGCATTGGTAAGTGAACTAAAGACCAGTTTGCCACCTAGAAAACCAAAAATGATTACATGAATTATAAAATGTGTTTTCTTACATAAAAGTTTTTGTTGCATAAAGCAGGGCTAGCATGTGAGAAAAGTAGCTGTTGCATGATGCAAAATGTGGCTTGATAGATTGAAATAGAAATTTTTACTCAATCAGGGGAGTAGCTCAATCAATAGAGATAGACTTAATCAATCAAAGAACACCCTAGATACATCAAGTGGGCATCCAGACAGAATTTCAGAAGGTGCTTTATCTTGGTTAAAATTAGTTTTGCGGTTTTAGATAGTAACATGATCATTCAAATAAGCTGACCTTGAATGCCAGGAGGTTCATTCTTCATTAATCGATTTCTCCATTTAATTGATCTTAAACAAACTCTACAAGTTAAAAAAGAATGATTTGTTCAACCCCACCCACCTCCCAAGCCCCTGGTCTGTATGTACTAGGAGAGGCACTGCCAACTGGTACAGAAGCATCAGGTGGCAGGTTGTTGGAGTGGGGATAAGGTGATTCCAGGTTTGATTCCTGTATTTATATCTATAACAAAATTAACTAATTTCTTCATTCTCAACATCCAAGATCAGGTGCACGATTTTTTTACAAGGACAATCATTTCTTATTAATTTGTTGAGCCTCCAAGAGAATCAGCATGTGATATAGTAAGAAACTAAGAATTAATTAAATCAGCTGACTTCAAATAGCAAGGTTGAAATTCTTGATCACCTGGAAGCTTAATCTACAGCATAGTCATAAATATCATTCAATATCTTCATCAATATTTCCAATGTCTATGAGTATCCATCAACATATCAAAACTTCTAATTTCATAAGTTGATATTCTCAACATAATTGACACATTGATCAAATTAATTGTTGGAGTACATGATATGCATTGTGGGGCCAAGTCCTACAAGCTTAAAGCCTTCATGAAAATTGGTTGTTTAACATGATATCAAAGCCTCCTTTAGTGGGAAGCCATGTGTTCAAACCTTGCCGTATGCTTATTTACTAACTTTATTAAGCCCACATGTAAGCCCAAAGAATGTTGTTTGTGGTTTGTTTGTGTGCCTATATGTTTATCCATGTGCAGGTATGGGGTTGCATGTAAGGGAGGGTGTTGTAGTGCATGATATACATTGTGGGCCTAAATTTTACAAGCTTAAGCTTTTAGGAAATTTGGTTATCTAACATTAACACACACATCTAATAGATTGAGACATTTATTAATGTCATTGACAATTTTTACCAAGTAAATTCTCACAAATAAAAATGTGTAATAATACTCCTCTAATAGAAATTTGTTCTATCTTAAGACATCTACCATTAACAAATTGTGGTACTCACTCAATACCTGTACACGTGCAAATAACATTCAAGTACTTTTTTTTTTTTTTTTTTTTATCGGTAAAAGAGATTCTATTAAAGAAAGAGACACCAAGAAGGCGGCTCAAGAATTACAAACCTATACACCCTCCTTTAAGAAAATGCTAAAAGAACAAAAGGCCCCAAAATACAACCCTAATTAGAGCCCATCCAATCTATGAAATTAGCTATAGTTAGAGGGCAATCAACTATGAACAATTTTGTTTCAGCCCAAAGAGAAAGAATAAAAGAGTATTTCAATCTATGAATTGACAATATATCATCCTTGAAAGCCAAGCAATTCCTCGCCTTCCAAACTGTCCAAAAGATGTGCAAAGGAGCCGCTCTCCATACCTTCTTCCGCTTTTTGCCCACAAAAGAACCATGCCAAATAACATTCAAGTACTACTAGCGAGCCATGAATTAATGTCATATATAAATACATTGCAAATCTAGAGGCTCTATAGCCTTAAATCTCATTGAGTTTTATGATGGCAACTTATCATTTTCATTTTCATCTACCTCATTCAACACAATTTTCTTCTTTTATTTTTGTTAGTTGTATTATTTGATAAGGCGACAAAACTATTAAGGAAAAAATGGGCCAAACCAATCATCAAAAACCACTAGAGCTTTAAAAACTAAAATATTATTATGGGCAAAGGGATTTAAGAAACTTTTACAATGGGGGAAAATCTCAGCCACTATTTTTATTATAAAAAATTATAAATTAAAGATAAAAATAAAATAACTTCCATCTTAAAAATTATGCAAAAGTTTCCTATTTTTTTAACTTTTGGATCCATTCATATTGGACAACATTTGCAAAAAAATCCCTTACAAGATAAAAATAAATAAAATATTGACTAATTTATTTAAAATAGAAAATGTAAGTGTAAACATACAGTTAAATTAAATAGATAGCATTCATGCAGCTCATATAAAACTCTAAATTTAACGCATGAATCCTATCAGAAAGCATCTCCTTGGCACATAATTTTGGTTCCCTATCTATTATATACTCATTATTTAATAAATGTTCTTGTTTGGACTTTAAATAGTTCATTACATTCTTTTTAATGCTTCCCAAAGCTTCCATGTTTTACTATTATATGCTACTGCCTTTCTTATAGCCTCCTTTTATATGTACAATCATGACTAATAATTGCTATTAGCCCTATAAGCGCATCTAGATATGAGTTGTCATCCTTCTTTACTTTAATATCTGAAGAATCACCCATCCTTCTTTACTAGGATCTTATCCATGGGGAATTGGGACATGACCATCACATCAAAGTGATGGATAACTTAGATAGAATATACACCAACTGTTGCAAGGGTAAATGGGGTAAAATCCCTTGGGAGTGCCTTAGCATATACCACTATATATAACACCAAATAGTGACAAGAAGCATGATCTTCAAACTTGCCATAGTAAATATAGATATGTACCAGTAATTGCTCCAAGAAGCAGAAATATGCAAGCATGCTGACCATGACTAGAACTGGAACATCCTGCCAGACCCTGTCGAGAATGAAACAAGTAAGCATCCATATTAGATCATGCATTTCAGGGCTGTTGTCCAATACAAACAGCATAATTCTAAAACTTTTTGAGTGCCAGATAGACAAGCGCACATATCCTGCTTATATATGACATTAATGATTATTAGTTATAATATTCACAGAAGGTACCTAATATATACAATAGCATTTTACCAATTATAATCAAGATAAGAAGCAATAAAGTTTATCATTTTTTAATAAGAAAGATAGGAAGTGCCATAACCTTTAATCTGTTCAAGCTTTTCCTACTTTATGTTGTTTAGTTATTTTCAAGATGTAACTTCAACCTTCTAAGAAGGTTCTCCCTTTTCTGATCTAAGACATTGTTAAGATTCTTGCATTACTTCTTCCACAAAACATGCTACTAGCTTCCAGAAACAATGATCATTGTGATATAGCAATTGGGAGACACTATACATAAGACACGCAACTTCTAGGATTGAGCTAGGATTAGGCTTCAAGCAGACTCAATCCACCTGGGTTGAAGCCCTAGTAACAAGTCACCAATGCATGGATATACATTAATGATTTATAGGATCTAATAACTTAACCTAGTTTAGTCGCTCTATGATGTCGATCTTGTTTTTTTTTTTTTTTTTAAACAAATTATGAACTTATTTTACAGATTGAATATATAAGAAGCAAAACCTCTAAACAATTCAAGGTACAAATATTTGACCCAATTTTATAAGTTAAGAAAATAACAAATATTCTATATTTATAAAAGAATGCATAAAAAAGTATACTTAAATTGGTAAAAACTTTCCAATCAATAATACCTTGAGACTCAGTAAAGTTCTTTGGAACTGTCAAAATAATATAGTCAAAGCCTCAGAATGATCACCTTCTTTTTAGAACTAAATCTTCCCAAAAAATGGAAAAATTATAAGTATTTTCAATTTTTCTGAGAGAATTATGTACGCCATTCATCTAAAAGGAAAGAAATACTAGGACTTCATTTTTATAAGACAAGAAATGTCAGGATTCTCAAGGATATAACAGTGCAATTAGCTGAAATTCCAATAATCAATTGAATTTGCCTGTATCGAGTCTCTTCTCTCTGCTGTGGTAGAGTTGCTGGCCGTCTAACAACAGTCTGAGGATTTTGTATTTTCAGTAATGTTACAGGAAGGTTCTGGACATCCTGCTTGCAGACATCGCATGTCTTGTTTCCTTTAATGCTAAACCACTTTATAGCACAGTCTTGGTGAGCAAGTGCAAGTTCACCTTTACAGCTACACTCCAACTTAAGAGTATCACCTCCTTCCCCAAGCTCAATGAAACAAATCCTGCAAACTGCTTCTTCCTCAGGAATATCTTCCCCATCATCTCCACTCACTGTAATGAACATGTTACAAGAACATCTGCAAAATGTAAGTAACAAGATATTCTTTTTCTTTTTTTTTCTGATAGGAAAAAGGACAAAATATATAAATGCCTAAAAAGGGGTGCACCAAAGTACACACAATGTATACAAAAAGCTATTAGGCAAGCAAAAAGGAACAGAGAAAAAAAAAAAAAACAACCTTCCTAGAGCTAAACCAGTCTACAAAGCCTATCATGGTCAAGTAACAGTAATTCATGCACACTCTAACCCAATCCAAATGATACACATAATGGAAGATTTAATTGTTTGATCCGACTATTCAATATCCACAAATGACTTCCTATTTCTTTCCATAACATCCAAAACAAACACAAAGGAGAGGCCTTTCAAGCTTTTTTCCACTTCTTCCCCACAAAAGAACCATGCCACATTGAAGAGTACATCAACCAAGCCACTCCAAAAAGAGAAAAAACTAACTGCCATAGAATTCTAGCTTTAAAGCAGTAAAGGAGCATATGATCAGTCAACTCTTCTTCCTTTTTACACATGCAACTTCTATTTGGCTAAATCCATCCCCTCCTTTTCAGTCAACTAAGCCTTAAAATCCTTCTCCAGTTAAAAAAACTCAACCTTGTTGGAACCTATGGGTTCCAAACTATGCTTTTGGGGAAAAGTCACTTCTTCATTGAGTTAATGAAGCAAAGAAAGACTTGACCGAGAATTTGTTACACTTAGTTTCCTTCCAACCCTATTAATCATCCTCATTTCTACTAATTGAGCTCATTTGCAGTCTCTAAATAAAGACCTCAACTCCTACCAATTCTCAATCATGTAATTGTTTGTGAAATCAAGGATTCTACAAAAACCCCAACCCAACCCCCCATTTCAAAATAAATAAATAAATAAATCTGCTCCCAAACTGCTAATGATCTCACACTCATTTCTTCACACCATCTTTCAAAAATTTTACCCTTCTTCCATTACCCACCATGAAGTGAGATCTACTTCTAATGGCCTCACACCCATTTCTAAAATTCTTCCAACACCTCACCCCATAACTATCCCTCACAACCCTCAAACACCATCCCCCATCATTGGCCCCAAATGAAATAGTTGTCCTTTATGAGAAAGAAATGGTAGGATCTTTGAGGATACATGGAGGACATTAGAGTAGTTGTGGGATCTACTTCACTTCTATTCCTCTTTATGATCCTTTTGTATCGATGACTTTAACGGCATTCCTCTTAATATCATTCAACTCAATTGGCATTTGGTATGTAGATTTTTATTTTTATTTTATTTTTATAAGTAAAATAGGATAATACATTAAAAGCGCTTATAAAATGGTAATGTTCTAAGTAGGTTGATGATCAGAGCAGAGGAAACTGGGCTAACTAAGGTTTTCTTTGTGGGGAAGGGCAGGACTAGAGCGTCTTTGCTACAGTTTGCAAATGACACCATTTTTTTCACTAAAGCCTCCTCGAACATCTTCAAAACCTCAAGATTATCCTTTTGGTCTTTAGGCAAGTATCAGGATTAAAAATCAATTTAGAATAAAGTACCATTTCAGGTATTAATACAAGGCAGGAGTTATTGTCTAGTTTGGCCTCGGTTTTTGGTTGCAGAGTGTCAGAGTGGCCTTTGTCTTATTTAAGTCTTCCTTTGGGAGGGAACCCAAAGACAATAGGCTTTTGGGATCCGATGGTTGAGAGAATTTCGAGAAGGCTGGATGGTTGGAAAAAGGCTTTTTTGTCTTTGGGAGGGAGGATTACTTTAATTCAGTCAAGTCTGTCCTACATCCCTAGCTACTTCCTTTCCCTCTTCAAAATCCTAGTTTTAATAGCCTCAAAGATTGAGAAGTTGCAAAGGCATTTTCTTTGGTCTGAGGCGGGGGAAAGGAAGAAAGATCATCTTATCAGATGAGATGTTGTTTGTAAGCCAAAGGAGTTGGGAGGTTTGGGTTTCGGGAAAACTTCTTTGAGAAATATTACTCTCTTAGGGAAATGACTCTGGAGGTTCCTTAGAGAAAGAAATGGTCTTTGGCAAAAGGTTATTGCGAGTATTTATGGGACACATCCTAATAGATAGGACGCCAATATGGTGGTTAGATGGTCACACAAATGTCCTTGGAAGGCTTTTGCTCAAGTTTTCTAGGATTTCTCCCCTTTTGTCCACCTGGCGATGGGGAATGGGCAAAGAATTCGTTTTTGGGAAGATCTTTGGTGGGGTACCCAAACTTTGTGCTCTCAATTTGTTTGTCTTTATAGAGTTATTTCTGTGAAAAACCTCACTGTCTCAAATGTCCTTGGCAATTCCTTTCCACTGTTTTGGAATTTTAATTTTCGTCACAATCTTACTGATATTGAAATTGATCTCCTTCAGAGATTAATGTCATCCCTTAGTTCAGTGTTTTTCTCTCCTTCTTTGGCAGATTCAAGAGCTTGGTCTTTGTCATCATCAGGCTTGTTTTCAGTTAAATCTTTTTCTTGGCCTTGTCAAAAGTCTCAAATCCTATCTTGTTCCTTCCAACCAAGTTTTTGTGGAGTTCAAAAGCCTCCTCAAAGGTTAAAGCCCTCGCTTGGTTAGTAGTACATGGGAAGGTAAACACCAATGACAAGTTGCAATTGAGAAGACCCTACAAATCCCTTTGTCCTCAATGGTGCATTCTTTGCAAAGGAAATGGAGAATCGATCAACCACCTTTTTCTTCATTGTACTGTTACTATTGGACTCTGGCACAAGTTGTTCAATCTAGCAGGTTTGGCTTGGGTCCCTCCAAGGAATATTGTAGACATGATGGTTATTGCTTTTAAAGGTTTGGGGATTTCATTAAGAGGTAAGACACTTTGGCAAATCGCTTGCCTTACTTTGTTATGGATGGTGTGGCAAGAGAGAAACAATAGGATATTTTAGGATAAGGGGAGAACGGAAGAGATGTTATGGGACTTGATTCTTTTCTATTCCTCTCTTTGGGCCTCTTGTACTGCAGCTTTTAGCAGAGTTCCTCTTAATGTTTTACAACTCAACTGAACTGCGGTTTGCGCTTCAAAAGTTTGAGAGTGTTCTTTGTTTTTAGTTTTCTAAAGTTGGGTGTTTTCTCTTTTGCTTAGTTTTGTTTTTGTGGGAAGGACCTTTCATCCTTCTCTTGTATCTCTTCTTTCTTTTGTATCTTTTATTCTTTTAATATAATTTTCCTCGTTTCTGATCAAAAAAAAAAAAAAAACACTTATAAAATGGCGCAATAGAGTACACACAAAGTATACAAAATAGGCCAAAGGACAAGCAAAAAGAAGAAGAGGAAAAAAGAGAGCAAACACCAACCACCCTAACTAACCGATCATCCCTAAGAAACCTAAAGCCCCCTTAACCCAAACACAAACCAAAACTCTCGACGAACCTCACAAAGCAAGTTTTGAGTCCCCAAAGTTCCTTCCCCTTCTCCTGACAATGGATGAAGACTTGTTGTAGTTAACCGAACACTCTAGTTTACGAATTTCCCGCTTGAAACAAGAAGTCAAGCGAATACTCCTTTTTCCGCTTGAAACCTTGACCCCCACACCCTTTTCTTGACTTCAATTTCTTAAGCAGGGAACTAATCTCCTTTTCAAAACCCTCCACAGGTAATCTTAAGAAGTTGTTGAAATGGACAAAATTAGTGGGGAGGCTATCCAAACCCCTCCATGACACAAGCAATTGCCAAGGCCTTAGGGGGCTCCACCTCCTCGACCATAGCCTCCTCCTCCTTACCCCCAACCCCCCCACCAGGACACAAGCAATTGCCAAGGCCTTAGGGCTCCACCTTCTCAACCATAGCCTCCTCCTCCTTACCCCAAGGGTCCTTCTCGGCCTTTTTGGAATACTCTAGCAAACTGTCATTTCGCAACAACATACTTATGGGTTGGCTTGCTGGGTCCACAGGCCCTAAAGAAGAGAGCGAGAAAGACCTTGGAAACTTGTTCGCCTCCATCACGAGAGCTTCATCGATGGACGCCACACATGAGCTCGTCCAGACTGACACTAGCAATGCCTCAAGCCTCATACGCCCATCTTTGACGCAACTTTACTACACCGTCTCCTTGAAATTTGCAAAGAAAGCCCTCCTTTTAAGAAGCCTAAGAGAGCCCTTCTCTCTCTCAGCCAAAACCACCAAGCAACGACCATCCCTCTTTTCCTTTAAACCCACTAAACCCACCCCCTCTGACGACAAGACTTACCTTGGGCCTAGCCCACTCTTAAATCCTCCCCCACTTCATTAACAAAAACTGAATGTGCCTCTAAAGTATCTAGTCCACTAAAGCTTTAGGCCCGAGGAGTAGCACGACCACTGGCACTTTGGGCTCCTTTTAACCACTTACGGCCCAACCTTTGGATCCTTTAGTCAACTCCACTAAAGATGCCCTTAGCATAGTGATGTTCCACCAAACAAGCCCCTCCTGCTTCAACCATACACCTCACACCACTTCCTTGGACATCCTCCCCTTCTGCAACTTCTACAAGATAGAGATTTGCCCCCTCTCCTACCAAAGCAGCCCTATCACATGGCCATAGCATGACAACGCCTGCAAGCTCCCAAGGCGTTGCAAGATAGAGATTTGCCCCCTTATGGGAAAGTTTCTTGCCCGTGACAGTCTATCCCATTTTGTATAGATCTTTGTATAGTGGAGAAGTACATTATGTCTTGATCGATTTTTTGTATTTGTGGGGATGATTCCTCATCCTTCATTCATAACTAATATATCCCTTGTTTCTGATTAATATATATATATATATATATATATATATATATACCTACCTTGAACCATGGGAACAAACCTGGAAATAACAAAACAAAAACTGGATGCTGTAGAACTGAGTCCCAAAACCCCAGACCAGAATGCTCTAAACACAAGAACCATGATCCAATACAATAAGCCCAGGACCCAATTCCCAATCTAGTGAAAATTCTACTTAACAATCCAACCCCTGTAATCATCAGAAACTAGTTTCTTCCTGAAATTCAGTGAGCAAAAAGTAGATACGTTAATTACAGTTATCAATTGTTCAATGGACCATTCTATTGGCCGGTTTCCATATGGCTGCCTATGATGTTAGCCTCATTATGTAATTGAAGCTGACAGGAATGCCCCAAAGAATATATTTGTCACTCTCATGGTCCCAACCAGATTCATTATCTCAGCCACCAACAAGACTTGCATGTGTGCATCTACTCAGTCACCATCCAAATTTTGATGCATCTCTTGCACTTGTTGTTGGAGTTGCTCAATTTCAACATGCATAACCTCTTCCACGTGCCATCTTACTGAAATTCCTAATGATGGCATATTCTTCCAGCATTAGACTCCAATACAAAGGAGTCTTAGGTATCCAGCAGGTCAAACTTCCTCTAACACCAAGATGATATGATCCAGAAGGGGACCTCCTGTTGCAACTTAATGCAACAAATGAAAGGTGCTCCTAAATTAAAAGAGCAAGATATTGAATAGTGGAGAAGATGAAAAGAACTGAAAATGACCATGAGCATCAGAACAAAGCACAAGACACTCACTCATATAGCGTAATTCCTGAATGATTCTACATCACTAAGTGGAAACAATTGATTTGGAATGCAGAAATCACTCATATCCAAAATTAATGGAAATAGCATGTAGAAATAATTTTCATAATCCCCTATGCTATTGCATCAATAATGCTAGCAAAGAAACATGCCGCACAAATGAGCTGGAATCCCATAAACAACAAATTAGCACCTACCAATTTCTGTTACCGGGGCATCATCTTGTGAGGCACCATCAACTGCCACTGGACGAGGGGTTGCTGATATCACACGGATCAAACCTCCTGTAGAGTCCATCCGCCTTAAACTTCTGGCTTTAACATTTACAGGAACTGACAATGAGCGTGTCATATGATGCTGAACTTCTACCTTCTGTAAGAAAACAAACTCTACATTGAAGAACACCCAAAAAGGAAAATGCAAAGCATTTGGTGTATGTATCCACATGAAACTCCAACTATTGAAGTATAGCACTACCAAATCAAGATTCATTAGTGAAGATCTGGAAAAAATGAAAACAAGAAAAACTTACAGAAAAATCAGATTCACCATCCAGATTCTTTTCCTGCAGGGACTCAGAACCTGAACTTGCAATTGGTGTAGCTGGTAAAGAATATGTTGCTTTTACTGAAGGGAAAAGAACCTTGTTGAGAGAAAATGACCTTGAAGTAGTAGGCTTATCCAAAGGACCATCCGATGATGGTGTGTCTGGGATGATAAGAACCGTCTTTTCCCCATCCTCAGACAAATTTTTTGCCCTCAAGCTTCTTTGGGGAAGCAGATTTCTCATGGATGATTTGAATTTAGCTGAAGGTGGTCTAGGCGGCAATCCTGCTTTAGTGGAAGTAGGACTCGGAGCTGAGGAAATTTCTATCCTTGCAAAAGCAGATGATGTATTTTCAAGAGACCTTACAGGTATCTGCAAAGACGATAGGTTTGGCCGTCTAGACTGCTGAACTAAGGAGGTTCCTTCTCCTTTTTCCTTTTGATTGCTTTCCTAAAAAATCATCAAAAAATCACTTCAGTCAAATAAAACTCCTAGAATAAGACCAAAAGGTTATCCAATTCCAAAATTTTCCAGACAATAAGTGCATGAACAGAGAAAGATAGAAAATCCAAGTTGCAGGGAAATGTATGTTTGATATGATCCTACACTCAGATGAATAGTATTGAAAACTTTATGATTAAAATTAATTATTAGTAATTGAATGCATAAATGAATAATCAAGAGAAATAACAGGTAACAAAAACAGGTGCTTACATTCCAACTACTCAGGCAGGCTACATGAGTCTTATTTAGCCATCTAGCTTATGTATAAGGCCTTTCAGTTAAAATCATAAGCCATCATATCTTTTCTCACTTCCTTGACTCACGTCCTTTTCGGCCTTCCTCTTGTCCTAGTAGCTCCTTCTCCTTTCATCATATTGCACGAGTAAAGCTGAAATCTTTATTGCAAATGGCCAAGCCATCTTAAACAACTTTCTTTATCTTGTTCTCAATTGGTGCTACCTCTACCTTGTCATAAATCCATTCTTTCTTTTCTTAAATAGCCACAGATCCATTGAAACATTTGTATGGTCAACTACAATCACTGTAGGAAAATAATGATTCTTGATTGTCCAAAATTATATACCACAAAAGCTGCCCTTTTACTTGTCTTTGCAAATTTCTTCCACTAGCTTTACAGCCACGCAATAGTCAAAAAACATGTTCAAGAAATGAGTATAGCCACAAGAAAAGATGGAATAAGAACCAAGTTCATATGTGAGAAGGTAGATGTGGCAACAAACAATGACAAGATTGGGGGAGTCACTTAAGATGGTTTAGCTGTGTGTAACATACAGACTTATGAATGGACCAGTACTGATGAATGATTTTATTCAAGTTGAAAGCGCCCAAAGGACAAGAGATACTAAAGAAAGGCATGGCAAAATGCAGAGAAAATGACATTTCTTCTAAGGATATGACTGAGGATATGGCTTTAAATGGAACTAGATGGTAAAAAGACATTCATGCAGCTAAGCCCGTTTGGTTGGGATTAAGGCTTTGTTGAGTTAGGTTCAGCTGAGTTGACACCTATAGGGGTCAAGAAACCTGAAAACACTTCAAAAAGCACCCATCTATTTCATCTTCATGCTTCAATTCTAAATATTATATGTTGGTCATGGTTTGTGCACTCAAAATTGGCAATGGGCAAAAACAGAAAACATTATATTAACATTTTATTGGATGGTTGCACAAAAGGAAATGCACCTCAAAGCACATGACAGTAACCACTAGCCTTGGTACATGCATACAAACAGTTACCACATTTAGATATTATTTATTTTCTTTCAAATAAACTTTTATAAATAACAAAAAAGAAGGCACCATTTTCTAGAAATCATATACCAGCCAGTTTTGTACCTCCTCAAAGAAAGTCAAAAGTACCCTTGGAATAACACAAAATTATTACAAGTCACCAAGAAAATTAAAAGAGGCCTTGGCCAAGGCATTTTTCATTTAATAACCTCTCAAATCAGCAAGCACTAAACAGAATTTCAGAGAATTTTGTAAGTAATCTTTCTTTTAAATAATTTCTAGTCTCACCAAGGTGGCCACAGTTGAGTAGGAAATCACTTGCAAATCCAATATTAAAAATAACAATAAATTTGACCTATCAACAAATAACAATAAGATTTGCAAAGATACTAAAGTTGGGATTCTGTGTCAGATAAGCATACATAATCTATGCTACAGTAAAACCAAGCATAGTTTTTCGACAATTATAAAGCACTTCTTGGCCATCAAAGTGCTTTGGAATGTATTTGGTTACACCAACCAGAGTACTTAGAGACAGAAGAAATTTAGAGACTTAGAAGCTTTTCTCAACAAAGCTGCAGTCAAGATGCTTTTACAGAAGAAGCATTTTTACCAGAATTTATGCTACACTAAGGAGCCTAAATCTATTAAGTTATTGCATTTTTGGATCAATAGACAAAACATATATCTGCCTTCTCAGTTTTACTGTTCTTCCATAATCTAAAACATTCATAATGTTGTTATCCTAGGCTCCACTATGTATTCACTAGGGGATGCCTTGATGCCTCGACAGATTATGGAAGTTTTGCATTTTTTGGCAATTACAGTCCAAGTTTGCAAGAATCCATCATTTCTACATATCCAATTAGAGACCCTATTGCTATAAAGACTGAAGCTACAAGTTCAATCAATGATGGTCTTCAACAAAAAGGAGTGTGATTGAGATGTTACTGGGGATTTTATATGCATTTATGTTGAGCTTGTTGCATATTTTTAGGGTGTTGAGATAGTGGTTTTATATGCACTAAAGTGGAGCAACGTTTTCATTAAAAAATCAAGTTCATTGTGGAAGAAAACTGGCTTGATCAATTGAACCATGATGGTTGGCGATCAAAGCAATTGCTTTTGAAAAAATAAAATAGCTTTAGAGTTGCTCGACTGAGGGGCTATCAATCATCAATAGAGCCCATACTTTAGAAAAGTACTTTTCCTATTTTATGTGGTTCTTCAAAGTTAACTGCTATAAATTCTTTAAGATTAACTCTTGAGAGATACAAACATTTGATAGCATGTTCATTAAGTTTCTTATTTCTTTTGTACATTGGTTTCAAAACAAGCATGAAACTTGCATTCTCATATTTTGAAAGCCAAAAACCCCAAATCCATCACACTCCAACAATGAATCAATTCTTGTGTTGGTGGTCTTTGGGAGGAAGATAATGCCCCTTGAAGGCATTCAAATAGGTCAAAGATGCATGCTTTGCGAGAGTTCAAAGTCAGCTCACTGAAGTGCAAAACTTAATGTTCATGACTGAATCGATGGTTGAAGGGTATGGAGTTTCAAAGTTCAACAACAACCAAAAGATCTAAGGGTTGGATAGGATGTAGCCTCAACAAAGTTAATTAAAGAAAATGAAACTTCATCTATATACAACTTCGCCCATGACAAAAGATTACAAAAAGTGTTTTTCAAACTTTGATTAGAACGCTCCTCATTTTCAAATGATCTTTTATTCCTTTCTTTCCAAATTGTCCAAAAAATTCACAAAGGAGGTGTTCTCCACGCCTTTTTCATTGTTTATTCCCCACAACGAAGCCATGTCATCCTAAGAGTCTCTCTCTAACCATGGAGGATATCATACCCTAAGACACTCCAAATAGAGAAAATAACAACTATCATAAAACCCTTATTGTGATACAATGAAGGAGGATGTGATCAATCTTCCTCGTTTTGACAAAGAAAACATCTATTTGTCGATGACCACCCTCCCCTCTGAAGTTGATCCAAAGTCAATTCCTTTCCCAATGTCACTTCCCAAGCAAAGAAACTCATTTTAGATGAAACCGAAGATTCAAAACAACACCCATTGAGAAAGGAACTACCCTCCCTAGCTCTAGGATAGTGTAAAGTGCTTTCACGACAAAGGTTCCACTCTTCAACTCCATCCAAATTACCCTATCTTCTTCTTCCTTATTCCTTGTCTTTCCTCACAATCTTGAAAAGAATTGTTCCACATATTCCACCTCACAATTGCTCAAATGTCTATAGATGCAAGGATTCCAATAACCCCTTTAATGTGATCGATCCCATAAATTTTTCACCCATGCCTATTCAAATGCAACTATGGAATATAAAGAAGGAAAAGATACACACAATGACTAATCTCCATCTCATTTATCCTTCCAAAATTTTACCCTCCTCTCATTGCCCATCGAAGAAGAGACTACTGTTAGAAAGATCTCAATCCTTCTTGATAGCTTTGCATAACCCAACGTCGTACCCATCTCTCACTTCATGAGAACGTCACCTCCTTTTTTCTTCCCTGTATTTTCCACCTATAAGGTACTTACTAGAAAGCCTCCCAAAGGCATATCACCAACTCCACTTGCATAGAAGGACCTTGTTAAGGGAAGAGAGACACTTAACACCCAAGCTTCCTTTCCTCTTATCTAAATAGACAATCACCCACTTTACTAAATGTGGTTCTATCTAGAGACCTGCCTCCCCAAAGGAAATCGCTTTGAATCTACTTCTACCTTAATTTGACTATCCTTAGGATGCAAAATAAAACATAAAATAGATAGGTAAATTGGATAAAGTGTTTCGCATTAAAATGAGTCTCCCCTTTGGAGATATATTACCTTTTCCACATCACCAATCTTTTATAGAACCGCTCTTCCACCCGATCCCAAGCTGCAACTAATTTAATAGGGGTACCCAAAGGAAGACCCAAGTAAGTGGAAAAGGCAAGATTTGATAGCTATTATACAATGCTATAGATGGCAAAATTTGCTTGCTTCAATATGATAGTAATTTATTAATAATGTACACACACTTATGACGAATTAACTAATTTTGAGGGTTTTATATTAGTAAGAATTTGTTTCTTATATAAATTAGATGACCCAATTGTAAATAGGAGAGAAATAAGTCACTTTATTTTTTAGATTAATGGTATGTTATGATTAAAAAAAGCACGACCATAAAATTGTTTAGTGGATTTTTATCAAATAAATTACTACAAATTTATGGGATAAATTTTGGTTGTTGTGTGCAAGATATGTTGCTTTTATCTGATAAAAATGATTCCTTGAACTAATTTCAATGTAAAATTTATAAATTTAGGCAACCCAGTTAGTTGGCATTGATACTTTTTTGAGTTAAGTTGAGTAAAATATCTGAGATTATTTTTATTTTCTTCAAGCCAACGTCAGGATTACCATTTAAGAACAAGAAATAAGGAAACAAGACATTATTCAACTAAATGTTTTATCTAAAATAATTTGGTCATTCAATGATAGTTGGACAATTTCCAAAAACTAGTGTCCAGTTTTTATAATTTACAACTGACATTCATCATCTACTTTTTTTCACTCACCAGTTACCACTTAGTCAAGATTTCTGAGTACAGCCTTTGGGTCAACTTACAATTTCCAATTTTTTTAAGCTATAGACCACCATCATCATCAAACCAGACCCAGTCCCATTCAGCAGATCAACACCCTCTAGGCATGTTTCACCCCCATCAAAACAGTGAAAAATATTTAACATAAGTTTCCAGTATCAGATCAACACTGAACAAAATTAATGCTTGGCCTGGTGGTCAAGAAAATGTAGGAAAGTCGGAAAACTGATAATTGGAAATTGACTTATTTTA
The DNA here is from genome assembly GCF_004353265.1 of Vitis riparia. Lineage (NCBI taxonomy): Eukaryota > Viridiplantae > Streptophyta > Magnoliopsida > Vitales > Vitaceae > Vitis > Vitis riparia. Next base: position 21,526,788 of record NC_048442.1, on the reverse strand, counting down.
GAACTTCGAGAGAAAACCAAAAAACTTCCTCTCTCAATTGAAGCTAACAAAACCAGTTGGCTTCCTTGAGGTTGATTAGTTCATCATATTGTTTTTTTATCTGGAAACCAAAAGTAAACACATCCCTAAAAAATGGAGATCCAAAGATCCATTTCCCTTGATTTTTCCCTCGTTTTTATCACCAACCAAACATATCACAAGGAATTAAAACACAAGATCAGGACACCAACTTAAATGAATACACACAAGACCCCAAGAAAAAATTAAGTGGAATCAATCCGAACAAAATTACCCACCATATGGTAGCTAAGAAAAATGTAGGAAAATGACATGGTAAGCTGAAATTCTATCCATTTCATACTTTTCAGAGAACCAAAAATCAACCTCCAGACCACTGAAGCTAACAAAACTATTTGGTTTCCTTAAGTCAGTTCTTCATTTCACGTAAACCACAAAAAAGAGAGGAAAAAAAAAACAAAGGAAGGATGATTCAAGGATTTATTTTCTTTTACTTTCTCGCATTTTCTCAGTAACCAAACAGAACACATAATTGAAACCCAGTGAAAATAAACAAAACCCAGAAAAAAAAAAAAAAAAAAAAAAAGACGAAATTCCAAAAAAAAAAAAAAAAGGAAATCACCTGACAGTGTTCAGGAGCATCCGAGGTGGCGTCCACCTCAGGTTGCAGTTCAACACCTGAAACTTCCATTGAACTCGGATAACCAAAGAAATTAAACCCTAGGTTTCAAAAGCCTGAGTGAGGTGCGAGGAGTGACTAGTGAGCTGTGCAAAAACCCAAAAAGCCAAAAAGGTTAAATTAAACTGAGATCAAATGGGTCAAGACTCGAGAGACGAGGGAATAAAGTAACATTTTTTTTCTTCCTCTTTCCTGAGGAATGATGGTGGCGGAACTCAAATTCATATTAAATAAAATTTAATTTCTTTTATTTTATACATTTTGCCCGCCAACTGGTGCCATCCTTTTGCTCTAAGATTCTTCCATTTTCTTTTTCTTTTCTTTTTTTTCTTTTTCTTATTTTATTTAATTTATTAAGATGAGTTTCCAGAGATGATAATTTTGACACGTCACACCGTGTGATAGCGATTGAAGAACAAAACAAAAAATTTTAACAAATCGTATTAAAATGGTGTTTGATAAATTAATTTATCGACTTAATATCACTTAATGGCTTAATTAAAGTCATTAAGTGATTTAAACTAACTTTAATTATATATAAATTAAGGATTTAAGTTAACTTTAAACTCAATTATACTTAAATTATTAACTTAAAACTTATTATTTAATTTTTATTTTAAGTATTAAGGTGATTTAATCAAATTAACTTAAATTTTATTTTAAATCATCAAATGACATATTTTATCCTCATAAATTATGAGTAGGGTAAAAAATATCGAATAACAATGAAGATAGTAGAATAGCAAATAAGATCGTTGAGCAAAACAAGGCAAATGAAGGTAATTTTAAATTTAATTATACTTGAGTTGTTGACTAAAAACTTATTACTTAAGTTGTTGACTAACTTTGAATTCAATTAAGGATTTAAGCTAACTTTAATTATACGTAAATTAAGGATTTAAACTCACTTTAAATTCAATTATACTTAAGTTGTTGACTTAAAACTCATTACTTAATTTTCACTTAAGTATTAAGATTGTTTAATAAAATTAACTTAAAATTTATTTTAAATCATCAAATTGACATATTTATTTTCGTAAATTATAAATATGACAAAGGAGGTTGAGTAACAATGAAAGTCATGGAATAGTAAAAGATATCGTTAAGGTAATTAGGACAAATGAATGTAAAAAAATAAAATAAATGTGTAGACTTAAAAATAAGTTAATTATGTTTAATTATTATTTAAATTTATTTTTTAAATTAAGTTGTTAAGTACCTTTAAGTTATTAATTAAGTTTACCAAACACCCGTTAAATTAATAACTTATTTTTATTGTAACTATTTTTTAGTATTCTATATATTTACAATACTTTAAATATGTCTAATGAATATATTTATTTTTAAAAATTAGTAAAAATATAAATAGTTGTTAAAATTAAGGAGGGTAAATATGTCAATTCAATTATTTAAAACAAAATTTTCAGTTAATTTTATCAAACCATCTTAATGCTTAAACTAAAAAATAAGTAATGAGTTTTAAGTCAAAAGTTTAAAAGTAGTTAACTTAAAATCAACTTAAATAATTAAATAATAAGTATTGGATTTTATTAAAAACCCGCCAAATATGTAATCACCTGTATATTAAATAAGTGATATGCAGGTGTAATTGTTTCATCTATCTAATTCATTTATTTAAATGAGTCAAAATTACCTATTTATGATGTAATTTAATCAATTTAACTTACATAAATTCATATATTTAAGATTTTAAATAAATTTTAATTGTAAGTATTATATAAAAAAATTATATAATTGACTAAAATAATATTTTTATTGTAAAGATTAAAAATATTTTTTAAGTAAAATATTAAATAAAACAATAAATTAGTATAAAATTAAAATCTCAATTTATTTTATACATTGCTACACAAATGTTAATGAAAATTAAATTTCCAAAGTTAAAACACTTGAAAAGGTACTTTAAAGTAATATTTTTATAAATTTTAAATTTTAAATGTGATAGATAGGTTATAACCATGGTAATTAGTTTTATGAGTTATAATCTCATCAATTAATTATACGTGTCGGTTCACACATAATTTGGCATAACTCATTTATTAAACAAGTTTTAAACATACTTCGGTTGTTAGCTTAAACAAATATGATATTTGGATATGATTAAATAAACATTTTCAATACTTGGGTTAAGTTTTCTTAACCTTAACTCAATTTGGGTTGAGTTTTAGTTAAAGTTCAAACAACTCAAGTCTAATCAAAACTTGATTTAATGTTTTATAATATTTATTAGCATGAATAATAATCATCTTTTTCTTTTTAGATTTTAAATAAAAAATATTAAATTGTAATTACATCATATATTTTTTCACTTTTTTAGAATGACATATAAGTTTATTTTTATTTATTTATTATTATTTTAAATTTTATCTTATTTACTATTTAAATTTTGGTATAAAGATATATATAAAATGTTTTTTAAAAACTACTGTTGATGGGTTTTGAATTATGCAACTCAAGTATAACATGATCACTCAAGTCAAATCCGATCAAATCAAGTCTAACCTGACCAACTCAAATAAAACCCCGCCAGTCTGAATTTTAAAAAATAAGATTAAATTGGATACCTAATATTAAAGGTCGAGTTAGTTTTGAGCTTGGGTTGGGCTCAGGTTGACCATCAACCGACTAACCCTCTCAAGTTGCACACCTAAGTTGACATTAAACATGTACATAAGTAAAAAGCTTAGACAATGAAAATGTGATTTTTTTTTTTTCATTGGGAATTCTTTTTGAATGCTTATAATAATTGGTCCATGGGCACACATGTTTGGTCAAGGAGAAAATCAAGGAAAAATTATTTGAAAAAGCTCAAATTTATATTCATAAAGTGTATTTGGGAGAGAAAACCGCATAGGTGAAGTGATGGGGGGTTTTGAATGATTAAGCTTGAAGCAAAGAAAAAATAATTGAAGAAAAGGACCTTTTTTCTAATTCAATCAAGTGAGATTCCCTTTCTCCATGGTTTTTTAGTTATTCTTTATAACTTCCTGTCTCACCCTTTTACTCCAACAAATCTGCATTGTAAAGAACAAATCATCTCCTTACCTTCAAAAATCAAAAGTGATTTTATCCATATACTCTTATTTTATTTTATTATTTTTTAAATATTAAATTCTCTATAAAATTGAAAGATTTTATACAAAAAGTATATATTTCTCTTACAATTATTTCAATTTTTGAAAAAGTAATTTTTTTTTTTTTTTGTATCTTGAATTTTTCAGACTGTTGTTAAAACCGTTATTTTTACCGTGTAAGTTTTAAAGAATTATTATATTTTTATACAAGAATTACTACTATTTTTTTATTTTAAAAATAAAAGTGGAAAATATATACAAATAAACACCTTGTTATCAATTTATTTATTTTTTAAAATATTTTTATTTTTAATTTATATGAGCATTAAGACTATATTTGACATGCATATGATAGCATATTTCATGATATATATTATAAGATATTATTTATAGTAAAATATAATATTATTTGATATCATTCCAAAGTAACTTGAAAAAATCTCTCACGAGTAAGAAAATTTTTATTTATTTGTTAATAATATTCACATTAAAACTATTTAAAAATTATAAATAAAAAATATTATATTGTATTTTTTGATATACAAAATAATTTATGCATATTAAATAATAAGTTTATTAGCATTATTTTAATGTATATTTTATACATTAAAAAAAATAATCATAAATTTAATTTTTTTAATCAAAATTTATTAACAATATTAGTATTATAAAAAATTGAAAAAAACTTTAATAAGATTAGTGAATTTATCGCTAATAAATATCATCATAAATACATAAAAAATTATGTATGATAATTTATTGTATCACTTATCCTATATATGATTAAATATAGGATATAACAAATACTGAAATAATTTATTCAATTTCATTACTTACAAAACACGAGATAAAATATACAATCTTATAGTATATCATATCAATCAAACATAATCTACTTAATATGAAATAAGGATATGATAACTATAAAACTATATTAAATAAATTTGTGGAATAGAAGAAAATAGGGTGGGTGAATGAGAAACTAAGACTATGTTTGATTTATGAAAATTATGATAATAAAAAATGATTTTCATTGATTTTATTATAAAAAAAAATATAATAGAAAATCAAATATAATTAAATTAATTAAAAATTTATATATTTTAAAATTATTTAATTTATATAATAGAAAAAATAAAATAAAATATATATAAAAATAATTTCTTAACTTTAAATTTACCTTCTTTTTTTTTTCCTTTTACTTTTCTCGAAAAATTTTCCAAAAAAAATACCTTAAAGTAAATACATTTTCCTTTTTCGATTTTGTCATGGAGCTCAGAAAGGTAGTCAACGCATCCATTACATCCAAATCCACTTTAGAGAACAACGTTCGTCCATCTTTTACTCCAGATCTTGACCTCAGTCAATGTCTAGGATGATGCCTAGTTATTTTTTTATTTTTAAATATTAGCATTGAAATGGGGATTTGGATAAAGATAAGGGGGAATCATGTTCGCATACACCAACCCCAAAAAATCTGAGCTTTTCAATCTTTGTTTTTGACTTTTTAATCTAAGTGTACAATGAAAAAACAAATTTTGCTTCATACACTCAAACAGTATTTCTATTTTTTTTTCCAAAACTACCCTCCCACCTCTTCCACCACACCAAAATTTGTTGTCACCTTGCCTGCGTCATCATCGACGACCGTACAGCTCTCTCTGACAGGCATTTTTGCCCGTCTCTTGCTTCTCTCTATTTCTCTCTTCCCTTTCTCGACATCACCACTACTACTATTGTTGTCAGCACCATTACCAGTGCATGGCCGGCTGCCGCTCACACTCCCCGCCAACCGACAACCTCCCTTTCTTTTTCTTTGTCTTTCCTCCCCTTTCCACATAGGGGGCATCGGTCGCCACCGGTGAGAGGCGGCAGCAGCCGTGAGTCGCTGGCAGTGGTAGCGATGGGGATGTGGAAAGGGAAGGAAAGAGAGAGAGAGGGGATTGCCGACCGGAGAGAGGTGTGAGTGGCGGCCAGTAATGACGCCAGCGAAGTGCCTACCGGTTTCAATGGGAGGGATGGAGAGCCGGATGGTGAGTACGGAGGAAAAAAAAAAAAGAAGAAGATAATTTTGGAAAATAAAAAATTGAGTGTTTTATTTTTTATTTTTTTTATGGTAACGTGATTTCCCCCTAATGATAAATCAATAACGACTTTATTTAAGATTTTTTTTTTCTTAGTTTCGGTCTTATTCCATCGAGCATGCTCTTCCTTTATCATATTTATAGCTAAATTTTTTTTTTTATTTGCCTCATTTGAAGGCCTAAAAATAAAAAATATCCTCTTTTTCAAAAAAAACAAATTATAATATTAAAAAAAAAAAGAAAAAGAAAATGAATGTGATGATTACGAAAATTTTAAAATATTTTTAACATATTTTTTTATGGTGTTTAAATTTGTATAAATATTTTTTTTAATTGATCTTCTTAAATTTTTTTTTTTTTTTAGTATAGAAAAATGTTTTGTACTTTCTGGATGTTCAACGTGTTATTTTATTTTATTTTTTGTTTTGAAAAACAAAAAAAATATTTTTAAAAATAATTATCAAACAAACCATTTTAATCTAAAAAATAAAAATTGTTAAAATTGTTTATAAAAGCAATTTTCTAAGACCTTTATTTTTATAAAATATTAAAAATTACCTTCTATCCTTTAACTTTAAAACAAACTTTTAGAAAACATGACTAAAACGGAAGTACTCGATCAGAAAGCAAGACTCTCCCCAAATCTCATCGTCTCAATTGTGCCTTAGCCTTGAGGATTCCAATTCCATTTATCTCTATGATGGTAACCTTTCAAATATCCAACACTCAAAAGCAAGCATCTCCAAGTTACTTGCCATATAAGCGAAGTAACCTTGAAGTTTCAAGTCCCCAAGCAAGAAACTATCCATTTGAAGTTGGGCAACATCCATGGCTTGAGTTGAGCCCACAGGCAATGTAAGATTCTGTGCGAGACACCAAACGTTAGGCAGCCATTCATAAAGAAAGCATTGCCTGTGGCTGTGGGCATCATTCACAGCTGAAATCAAAGGAGAAATTGTAGCTGTTCTTCTATCATTTTCAAATCAAATCAAAGGTTTTGTGGTTGTTGAAAAGTCTCATCATTCTATCCATTTCCATGTGGCCAAGAATGATCTGTTAGCAATTTTTCCACAATATATATAATGAAATTATATATATAAATTAAGAATCTCAATCGATAGGTAAATTAATTGATCGGACAAATACTAAAATTATAAATGGAGGGTTATAAAATTTCCATTTATATGAATACGGTGTTATAACTTTTGTAACTTCATCATTATAAGACTTAATTTATACGTAACGTTTACGAGTAATGAAGGAAGATTAAAATATATAACTTATGCAATTATATGAATGTATACTCATTAATTTGTAGATAATGTTTGTAAATAATGAGTATAATTTCCATATAGTATTTGATTGGAAAATTAAGAAATATCAATCTTTTATATAAGGCTAAGTCTCGAGCCATGCTCTCATTTTTATGTATTTTTTGTGTTTTTCTTATAACAACATATACCACATAAGTAACTCATTTACTATATGAGAGTAGTGAGTTAAAGATCTTGATTAAAAGTAATTCACAAAGTGATTTAAAGTACGTTTGACAATAATTTTATGAAGTGCTTATAGCCTTTTTTTATAATTCGAAATATAAAAAATTTCAAGTGTTAAAAGGAGTATAAACAATAATTTTTTTTTTACTTTTTATCGAATATTAAAAATAACTTTTTAAAACAATCAAAACATATTATCAACGCAATCTTCACCTTATTAATACTTAATACTTAAAATAAATAAAATAATAAAAAACAAACAACTTAATAGTACATATTTAGAATTAAGTTAAATTAAATTATATTTATATTTAAGTAAAAAAACAACCCCAGATACACGAATTCCATTTTGAGTAAGATATTTATTATTTCACTTTTTTTTAAAGTGATATTAGAGTTAGGTCATGAATGTAACTTACAAGGATTTTGTATGGGATGAAAAATGTTATTTGTTATTTGCAAGTGAAATAACTAAGTTCTCCCATTAATATTGAATATAATGTCTTAATCTCAAATCAAATAATTGTAGGTGTATTTACATATACTTTTGAGGGTTTTCACAATTATTATCAAATACACAAGTGTAGGTGTATTTGTCCACAAATTGAAAACAAGATTGCCATTGGTTACTATGATTCAATTATTAACATATCCTCACTTGAGATAAAAATGAATTATTCCAAGACCATCCACAAGCCAATTGAAATGATTGTAGAAATGAGATTAATTCCAAATGATTGAATTATTGGCTGCGCAAAAGCTTGAGGGCCCAATCCAAGTTTCTCTCCCTAATAATTTCCTTTATTTCTATTGAAACATGTCAAAATCAAGTTTTATTTTGTTTATGATGAAATTGTCTGGCCATAGCTTCGGCCCATTGCAACACAAATAAGCCCAATACCCACCTTTGAACACCCAAACCCTTGGGCCTTCTTCATGACTAGCCCACTAAGCCCAATCCAATATTATGATCCCCCATAACATTCCACACATTATTGCCATTGCATGTAAACAACTCAAAAATAATTTGTTTTATTAAACAAACAATGTTATAGTAATGTGTTTAGGTTTAAAGATAGAATCGAAAAATGACAAGTTGGGTATGGCGAATCTCTTAAATACTTCATGATGGCATCCATGTTAACTACTTTTGTCTACAACATGTTTGGTCGAACCTTTTCATGAAGTAAAGGAAGGATTTTGACTCCAATATATGCGGGATGTTTAGGTTATTAATCCCTTATTTTTGGTTGGCTGAGCAAAGATAATATGCTGTAAATAATTTTAATAACCTTGGAAGTTATGGATGAAATTGGTGGTAGTCAATGTAACTAAACTAGCATGAGGTTGTGAAGGCTCGTCTTGAACACTTTGCATAATAGCAAGTTGTGTCCGATGTCTAGGGTCATGATCTACAGATAATGCATGATATGGCTGAATGGGTTAATGAGACGATCATACATGGTAAACTTGGGCACCATAGATCCAAGGAGTTGCTTTTGCTGCATGATAGAGTTCAAAAAACATAACATATTGTCCAACATACACATGGCAAACCAAAGCAAAGCTTCGGGATGATAGAACTATGTGAAATGGTTCATCATTACATTATAGCTTCTTGTCCTTTCCCACAAAGAGCACTAATTGTTAGTACATTGGATCTTGTTTTAGGTTGTAAGTGACTAGGTCCAAAAACTTCACCTTATTATCAAGTTACAAAGTGATTTAATGCACTCCACAAAGGTAAACTCTTACAAACAAGGATAGTTAGGTGCTAAGAGATTGATATAAGGTTAATGGTTTAACTCTAACATTAAGCGTGAAGTTGTACATAGGAGCTAAGTAGGAGTTACAAGGGTTATGAAAAGGTCACCCCTTTGTTGATGTTGAGGCTTCTATATATACATATTGTTCACTCTAACTAGGATTAGCCAATTATGATTGGATGGACTAGGGTTGCATTGGGTTGAGGGAACAATGTTGGGTTGTTATTGGTTGACCAAGTTTGTCCATCAACAAACAATAATGTCCACGTTGATGGGATGTGTCAATGATTTGATTCTTTTGAACCTTCACTCACGAAGCCATCCCACTTAGTTGTTTAGCTATATAAGGATTGTTATGTATAGATGGTGTTGGGATGGGCTTAATCCTTGTGAGTTTGTCTTTGCTTAGCTCATTCTAGTGCAACAAGCTCTTTCAAACATCATATGGATTAAAACAAACGATGTTATTACTTAAAAAAACATATGAAACATGTGTAACCTTTTTGATGATTTAGAAGAGGGGATTCATCAGTGACATTTATCCACATACACATATACATGTCACGATGAACTTGTAGCATATATTTACGAATCCACATATCAACTTTAAATTTAAGTCTCAACAACCTTGTTATTAAAATTTGAAACACATTTCCCCTCTAGTATCCAAAATTATTTTATTGTAATTTTTAGCTTAAAACATCTAGAATAAAATAAATATTAAAGAAAAAAGACAATAGTTATCTTGAAAAGCATAGACATATGAATCGAAAAAATAGATCGTAAAATGTTTAATCATACATGACATGTAACAATGTATTAGTTAAAATGATCAGGTCCACAGGTGATCATTGTTTTAAAAACCAGATTAGATCGACCAGTCATGGTTCTGGTTCAATTTGATTAATTGAGTTGGCCAAGGGTTGGACCGACATATAACTAGGTGAATCGATGGTCAGACCAGCAAATTGGACAAATCGATCGGTTCCTTCTGAACTAAACGGTTCAACCCTTTTAATTCCCCCCCCCCCCCCCCCCCCCCCCCCCCCCATAAACGATGTCATTTTATTTAATATAAAAGCTTTCATTCCCCCTCTCCCCCTCACTTGCCCCTCTCTAGCGCCTATTGTCCCCCCCCCCCATAAACGATGTCATTTTATTTAATATAAAAGCTTTCATTCCCCCTCTCCCCCTCACTTGCCCCTCTCTAGCGCCTATTGCCCAACGTGTCACTATCGACCCACCTTTTTGCCTTTGACGGGGGGGTGAAATCCATTTTTGTGAGTTTATTATTTAGTTTAAAGTTTTAGAATTTTAGATTTACATATTTTTAAATTTATTTTCATTTTTATTTTAATTTCCATATTCTATATTTTATTTTCGTTTCCATATTCCATATTTTATTATTTTATTTTCATTTCCACTAAGTAAATATTAATACTTTTAATTTTATTTTAATAATAAATAAAATATATATTTATGACATTATTGATTTGATTTCCGGTCTTACCAGTGAATCGTGAATCGGTAACTTGCGGGTGATATAGGCCTTGTTTGAGAATTGTTTTAATAAAATAATTTTCTGTTTTGTAGAATAAAAAAACTAGAAAACTCATATGACAAACATTTTTTTTTTGTTTTCTATTATTAGAAAATAGAAAATAAAGTGTTTTCAAATAACATCTTTTAGTTGTTGACAATTATTTTTAATTGTATTTTTTAGAGCTATTTTAAAAAATAATTATACAAACATATATAATGATTAAAAATAAAGTTATGGAAATAAAAATTATTTTTATAACATATTTAAAAATATTAAAAATAAGTTAAAAATATTTTAACTTCCCAAATAGATTTTTGTTTTACAAAATATTATACAATAATTTTCAAACACATTTACCACGCCATATAATTTTTGTAGAAAGCCCTCTTAACAGAATAACTGATATTTCAAGAACTTTCGGGGAGGCTATTGAGATTACAATAAACCTCAAGGACGTTTCTGATATTTTGCTCACAGCTGAACGGTCAAAAGCTGAGGGTTTTGAGTCCAATTCAACAGGTTAGGGGGTTAGGGGGAGAGAGAGACAGAGAGCATCTTCATCAATCGACAATGGCGGACGACGACTACAACGATATGGATATGGGGTTTCTCTCTCTCTCAATATATTATATAATATTATATTATATATACGAAGTTAGAGTTTGGTGTGTTACCCTCTCTCAATAGTTTTCCGTTTGGTTATTGAGAAAAGGCAGGGAAAATAGAAGAAAGTGAAATTCCGGGTTTTTTTATTTTTTATTTTTGAAGTTTTTATGATTTGGGACGTAAGAACATGTACACCATCCACGTAAGATAAGAAAGCGTTTGACCCCAATTTTCTCCGCAACCAAACAGATATCAAGGGAAAAGATATAGGAATTTTTATTTTCGAAATTTAATGGAAACGAGTAGGTACAGATAATACCTCCTTACATGAAAATATATATATATACACACACACAAAGGGTCTTAGGGACTTGTTAAGTAATGGTTGTGGGTAAATAGAACTGGCTTTACCTGTTAACTAGTTGAAAATGGTCGAGATGGTCCTGTTTTGGTGTCATAAGGGGCCAGTATGGGGGCTTATTGCCTGATACATCTCAGTGTTTATGGGGTTTATCTGGATTTGTGATATAGATGGGTACAAATTTCTCAGGCAAGTAATTTCTAGTACCATGTCGGAATATGGTATATGGATACCTAGTAGCCCTAAGGTACATTGATTTCCTAACCCAGAATGATATTCAGAATAAGTTCTATTGATAGAAAAAGAGTAAGTGCAAGGAAGGATGATGCATCCTTTGAGCTAAATACAAACACGGATAACAGAACAGATTGTCAAGAGTAAGTCTATCATATCTTGTATCATGATCAACAACCCAATATGGCTGTGTGATGAACTTGAGAGAATCATGGTAAATATTAATTTCATACATTATCATGCTTGCAGTACATTAAGTGCTTATTTGGGAGTGATTCTCATGAAACCGCTTTTAATTCATGGCACCTTTATCCATTTCTATCAGAAATACTTTTACAGGGTATCAATTAGTATTTGAATATAAACCAAACAAGTGTTTTGAAAGTGTTTTTAGTAATGAGATATATTAACAAAAGGTAATTTTTGGAAGAAACTTCTACCAAGTGCTAGTCCAAAAATGCTTTCAAGTGATTATGTAGATTTTTAAAATTGATTTTTGAATCTTTGCCAAACGCATAATTTGATTGATAAGTGTATATTTCTTCTCTAAGGTGAAAAAGGGCAGCCTTCGTTATTTATTTGTTTTCTCAATGGTGTTCTAAAGTTTTTATTTTACATTGAACTTGCATTGCAATCACAGTAGTCACATGCACCATGACATTAGTCTGTGTGTGTTTTTTTTTTTTTTTTTGTAATAAGCTGCTTCAAAGGCATATATTTGTGTTGATGCGGGGATGTCCTAGAGGCACTGTAGCTCCCTGAAATATTCGCCCCCTCAACTGAGAACGATGCATCTTTCTATTTTCCTGCAAAAAATGTCCAGACACACCCTCCGAAGCTTTTGTCAGTTTGGCGATCCAACATATTGGTATTCCAGGGGCTTTCTAAGGAATACTTACCTCCTTTGACTGGATCGTCGGGGGCCTTTTATAGTGTTAGGAGTCCTGTCATCTTGAAGATGGGAAAGCTCTTTGACTTTCGCAGTCATGATGGTGTTTAGAGGGTGGTAGAGTCATCATTATCCTGTAGGCGGCTGTCAGAAATTGTTGGGGGGATGGCTTGTCGTCTCACTCGTCTTTTGACTCTGCAGGCGGCGTAGGGCAGATCATAGCAGGTTGTCTGAAAAGGCTTGGGAATGTCCTATCGAACATGCTTTTGGCGAAATGAGTAATGATTGCCCGTGAAATATGGTCAGGGATCCTGTTTGGGATGACAATTACCGGGTCCGGACTGGACGTCCGGACAGAGGGTAGGACGTGCCACGTGTCCATCGGAGGAGTGCCTTGTGAGGCCAAGGTGGCTTGCCACGTGTACGCTTAGGGGTGGTCCTTACAATTTGGTCTCATCATTCTCATGTATATCGGAGAATGTGCCACATTTAGTGTCATTCCATAATGAAATTTTAAATATGATTTTCTTAATATGTAAGGATTCTTAGAAAGAAACCTTAAAAGGGGACAACCGTAGCACAAAGATGTATTCAGTGAAAAATTCGACAGGCAAGAAAAACAAAGGACAAGAAGGCCAAGATAACTAGGGCTGTAACTTGATGGGTTAGGTTAGAATGGTGGCTAATCCAAGCCCAATTTGGATTAAGAAACAATTGACTTGAGTCCAACCCAATCCAACCCCTAACCTGAAGTACTCAACTCAAGCCTGTCCCAATCTCGTTTTTCTAAATTCAAACTGGTCGGATTAGGCTTGGGTTGATTTGATTTGATGATTTAAAATCCACCCACAATGTTTTTAAAAACTTTTTTTTATATATTAATAGTAAAATTTAAATAGTAAATGGAATAACAAAAGAAGTAAAATAAATTTATGTATCTTTCTAGTAAAATGAAAAAGTATATGATATAATTATAATTTGATATTTTTCTAAAAAAATTATAAAATAAAATAAAATAAATATTATTATATAGGATAATATTTTTTGATAGGCAAGCTATGAATATGTATCAAAGAAGCCCACGCAAAAAGTGCAACAAAGTACACACAACGTATACATTTGACGTCCACCAAAGGTTATCTAGGATAATCTAAATTTTAAATATTGGATTGGGTTTGGGTTAGGCTTGGGTTATTCAAACCTTCGTCGAAGTCTAATCTGAGTATTAAAAATGATTGCCCAAGCCCTTCCAAAGGTTGGGTTGGATACCCCAGTTGCACCCCAATTAGATAATTAACCACAAATAGGCCTCAAGCTAATGAAAATGTATCAATGAAATTTATTTAAAAGAAAGGGGGGCAGGCCACCCTCCCTTAAAGAATTATTAGGCAAGAAGAAACAGGCCTTAAGAAAAGAATCTGGTGGAAGTTTAATCTGCAGGCATGTAAAGTTACACTAACGAAACCCTTTTTCTGTTTGCATTGTTGTCAGTGCCCTTCCCTCCCTTCTCTTATAACTACCATGCTGCTTTGTACATATGCTCGTGGACATGTGTAACTTTGCCATATATATGTTTTTGTGTGTGTGTGTGTGTGCGAGTTGGTACCAATAACTATTAATAATTTTTGCTTTGTTATCCATTTAAGGTGCCTTATTATTTAATGAAACAAATTTTGATGCTGCAGATATGAGGATGAACCTCCAGAGCCTGAGATTGAAGTAAGAAGCTGTTATATTGATTTGCTTCCTCAATTCATCTGGTATATTGAAATGTTATTTTTTTCAAAAGTTTATTGATTAAAGTATTTCTGGAATAATTGACAGGAGGGTGCAGAGGAGGATGCTGATAATAATAATAATGAAGACATTCCGGATGCTATCGAAACTGCAGAAAAAGAACAGGTGCCTGTGGAACGTTCTCGAAAGACTTCCAAGTATATGACAAAATATGAAAGGGCAAGGATCTTGGGTACCCGTGCTCTGCAGATCAGGTTTTATTTTCAGAACCTATCAATCTAAAGTCCTGTTGACCTAGGTGGTTGATGCCATAATAATTTTTCATGTGGATTGAGCAGCATGAATGCACCTGTGATGGTTGAGTTGGAGGGTGAGACTGACCCACTTGAGGTATGAATCTTTGTGAGGTATGCTGGTCTAGAATTTTATTTTTTCCACTCTAATAGTATTCCAGTGTCTTTGGTCATGCTAATATGACTCAGTTCAAGTAAATGGAGCCTTATCTCAACTAATGATGTTGGATCAATAATGCTTTTCCATTTTACTTATATAGAGCTAGAGTCATATAATTTTTCTTTTCGTTAAATTAGCATGTCTTGTCCCATAATTGCAGTCTAGGCCCTTTTTGGTTTTCCCTCAATCTCATGCATGCTACCAAAAACACTCATCTGCGGTTGGCCCATTTTTGGCATGGGCAAATAATCCCAACTTTCTCCAATCTTGTGTACCATAGTGGTGTTATCTCAACTGTCTCATAGATGCATGCAGTCTAATTCTATCCTTTTCCCTTTTTGTTTTGTTTATATATATATATATATATGTATTGTCTCTTTTGATAAGAAACTGAATTCTATTTAGAAAGGGAGGGAGAGAGACAGGGAATGAGAAAATATCTATCTCAGAAGAAATAAATAAATAAATAATAAAGAAACGAATGAATACAACAGTCAAAAAAAAGAAAAAGAAAAAAGGAAAAGAAAGAGGATGGTAACTCCCAAAGAATCTCACCAAAGTAATGGCTCCCTTCTTAGCTAATAAATCCCCTGCATGTTCACTGAGCTGTGAGTTTGAAGTTGTAGCTCCCCTCTTCATTGTTTTGCCTCTCATCTGTTTCAACACGGACCTTTCAGCCATTGCCATTTTGTGAATCTTGTTTCAGGACCATAAAGCCCACCTTGTCCAACAACTATCTCACAACATTTCAATTTTTTTGCATTGATATATGTTGATTACACAACACTCGAAAAACATGCAGCCAATTCATCCAACCAACTACTAGCTCCATAAGTTTCCTCTTTGTGCTATATCACTTTGATATTCCATTTTTCAATTGTTTTAGATTGCGATGAAAGAACTTCGTGAGAGGAAGATACCCTTCACCATTCGCCGCTACCTGCCTGATGGAAGGTAAGGGTCTTAGTTTGAAGTTACTTGCCTTCTTTTCAGGTTAGCCATACTTAGTTGAACTCCCTGCTCTTTTTCTGTTTTCATCTGCTTTTCTTCTATATTGAAAATCTTTGGTTCTGTGACATGCTCCAGTTATGAAGACTGGGGAGTTGATGAATTGATTGTAGAAGACTCATGGAAGAGGCAAGTCGGTGGTGATTGACTAGTTCTCATTCGGCAGCGAACAAGTGAACTAATGAAAGTTCCATGTGATGTATTTTTAGAACTTCCTACTGCAGACCTGATTAGTTTGACCAGCAATACATACATGTATAGGATGTTTGAGGTTGATTTTGTGCCTCAATGACTATCCTTAATTCATGTTGTAGATGTTTCTCTTCTTTTGGTTTTTGTAGAGACCTATAATGGGGTTGATATTAATGGCCCATGCTCAATTCCAATCCATGGGGAAAGTTAGAATGAAGGTACCCTCATGCTAAGAATCAGAAATCTCCCTGCTCATCTGACTGCAATTATTACTTGAAATTTGCAACTTTTCTTTTCCACATGAAAATTCTGATTGAACATTAGTATGAGGGAATGATTGTTGAATCTTCCTTTTTGAGGCAAATTGCTGGAATTGTCTCTGACTAGTTTTTTAGACTTTTTCTTTGCTTTGAGATCAAACTTCTCACACTTTTCCTAGATGCTTTTTCAGATATTAGGAAGTGCTTGATTTTGACATGTTGATGGAAGGAAGAGGGAAACTGCATGCTGCCCACTGAAGGGTCCAGCACTTGTCGGTTTTCATTGTCCTGTCTGCATTAGGTGCTTTCGTCTATGCTTTTCATGTATTTATTTCTCGCGAATGGGATTTGTAACTCTGTTATGTTGATAGGGCTAAGTGGAGCCCTTTCTCTTATGGGTTTTCGTCTAGAGATCAATTCATGAATAGTGTCTGTGTTGCTAGTAAAAATATGGCCTTTAGTTTTCACAGTTGTGCTTCTCTTTTTCTTGAGCATTTTAGACTGCTAATTACACTCCCCAGTTGTATGAATTACCACGTTGTCATTCTCTTTTTCTTTAATTTCAATAATAAAAATTTATTCTCTCAATTTGCATCTTCTCCTTTGGTCATCATCATTGCATAAAGGACTAGAAAACAAGAATACCTTAGACTTTTCAACAGATAAACAAGTAGCTGCCTTATTGGAATTGTCAAGTTGATCATAGCAATAAACTTGAAATTCGAACACATGGCTTTTAAAATAGAGGAGTGAGGTGATGGGGATAGTGCTTCAATCAATGGAAGCAAGACAAGTTATCACTCACATGGTACAAATTTCTTTTAAACCAAGTTTCCAAATTTTCAAGGTGAGAATCCTAGTGGATGGATTTAGAAATGTGACATTTTTAAAAAATTAATGGAATTGGGGATTATGAGAAGGTAGGATTGGCTTCCTTACATTTAGAAGGAAGGGCTTGGAATGGTTTCAAGGTTACGAGGCTAGTAACAAGGAACTCAATTGGGCACGATTTTCTATATATGTTGTTCTAGATTTGACCCTAGTGATTATGACAACTTTATTGGGCAAATAACCAAATTGAAAGAAGTTGCTATGGTTATAGCATACCAAGAGAAGTTTGAAGTACTATGGCTAGAACTAGTGGGTCACAAGAGGAATGTCTTTGTCCAATATTTAATTAGTGGTTTGAAATAGGCGATTAATATTCAAGTCACCATGTTTCAACTAAACACGCTAACCCAAACCATTGGGTTAACCTTGTTGTAGAAAGGGGCAATAGAGGCAATTTTCAAGAAAGTTAAGGACTCTAATGGAGATGGGAGAGTACAATAAACTTTATGGGAATTAGAATGACCAATTACAACCCATTAAGATGATTTCATTCGCAAATATGCAAAAGAGACATAAAAAAACTTTGTTATTGTTGTGATGAGAAGTATGAGTTTGACCATAAATATAAAAGAAAACAATATTTTTTTTGTTAAATGGTCATGAAAGTGAAGGGGAAGCGACATATGAAGTTGAAAATGATATTAGGAAGGAAGATCTCATTAGATCATGAGGATCTGTAGCAACATTAAAAAGAAGGTCATCACTATACTAATTAACTCGGGAAGTACCCATAATTTCCTTGATCCCATAGTGGCCACAAGAACCGGATACTTGATGCAAACTACCAACCCCATGAAGGTGACAGTGATAGATGAAACTAGAATTACTAATAATGCTTTGCAGGCAATTGACATGGAACACACAAGGGAAGAAATTTCAGACAGATTTGAGGCTTACACCTTTTTGGGTGGGTGCAATGTAGTATTATGAATTAAATGGCTAGCTAAATTGAGACTTATATTATGGGATTCCAAGAATTTGAGAATGAAATTTATTGTTAATGGAAGGAAATTTGCGTTAAGAGGTGCGACAACAGGTCCCAACAAGTTAGTTTCAATAGATCGAATTCAAAAGGATTTAAGACATATATCTTAATAATCTACAATTCAAATTTTTATTATACAAGAGGATGAAGAAAATAAAGTTGAAAGGGAATAATAGGGCAATTGTCTAACTCATTTCCAAAAGACGTAATATGGAAAGATATTTACAAGATTCAACAAAAAATTTCGCAGGCTCAATCTTAAGAACAAGGCTTCTTTATGTTTGCTTTTTTTTTTTTTTTATCTAGTTTCCTTATTTTAATTTAGTCTTCTTGTTTCATCATGCTAGGGAAAGTGTAATGGGAAAGGTACAAAAGTGATCTCAATAAAAAAAAAAAAAATATATATATATATATAGTCTCTCAATTTGCATCTTCCTTGGGGCACAAGCCTTCTAGAATCTATCCAATCCATCCAAGTTTGGTAGCACTCATTTTAGATGATGCTGGCGCTTTATTTAAAAAAGCTGCACAATCAATTTTAGAGGGGTGGTGTTCGAATGCTGGATTCACTTCGTACTTTGTGGGATTTGTGATAAAGGCAAACCATTCCGTGTGATTGCCTACAAGAGAATCAAATATTAATGAGCACTGTTGGCTTACGGCTGCTCGTGCCTATGAGGAATAAAGGTACTTTGGTCATTTTAGGTCATACTTAATTATTAAAAAAGAGAGAAAAAAAAAAAAAAACAGGTCGGCTTGGTTATAAAGTGAATATGGAAAGTGGAATGCTAACGTCTTTTGACTTACTTCCTTGGAAACAAACAAAAAATGCAAAATGTCAAGACCTCTAAAACTAATGGTGAAGTTCCTTTCATGGCAAAGTAGCCTTTCCTCCCTATGTTTGGCTTCTTCGATACTTTTTCTATGCTTTTTCGATATTTATTAAAACAATATTATCAATCAAATAATGTTATATACGCATTTTTAGATCCAACTTTTTATACCCGATTTATTTATTTTCTTATATCTTGATTTTATTCGTTTATAGCATCGTTAAATGGTTTAAATCTTATTATGTATGTTTATTAGTCACCATTACTATTATGCCTTAAGAAGTTCAAAATTGACCCGTCATTTTACAACTGTGAGCATCGGATTTAGTAAGCTTGGAGACAAAAGTTCTCAAACAAATCATGCACTTAAAAAAGCCATGCCATAATTTACTGTGAAGATAAAGATATTGTTTTTATGTGTCATAATCAAAAGTTTGTAATGGTAGGTGGCCCCATCAGTGGACTAACCTTGTCACTACCCACCACATATAATTGGTTACCAATTTTCAAACTTCCCAAAATCAAATTAATTAATGGATAAATAGTTATTCCAAAAGCTTGACTTGATGCTTCCTTTTCATCAAGTCAATGGAGACATCCCAGTATCCCAAAATCAGTTGATTTTTTTAACAGTCACCAAAATCCTTGGCATCAAGAATTTGCCTGTGAATATGGAAAACAATGAGTTCAATACCCAAAAAAATTTTTTGAAGTGCAGTTTTATTGTCTATAAGGATAGAAAACTGTTTTGAAAAACAGTTACCACACATGCTTGTAACTTCCAGCTCCCATAATGATGAGAGGTGAGTGTGTGGAGTGGGTTCATAGTCAGCTACATCGTACAGTAGCAAGTAAGGATGGGCCATGGCTCATGGTGAGATCTGAAAACAAGGGAGAAAGGTGGAAAGAGAAAAGGGTTTTATTTTGTAAAGGCCCCTTAGGGCCTTGGGTGTATCTGCCTGTCCTTTGCATGATATCTTCAATCAAATTGTGCTTGACAAAGTGGAGTGGACCCCATTCCTCCTTTTTTCCCACCACCTTCCAACACCCAATATTATCATCACTTTCTCTTCTGTACTCTCTACACTTCCAGTTTGGTTCTGACTTCAAAAGCTGTGGAGTGAAGAACCCACATCACTTCATCATCATCGCCTCTGTAAAAAGGTGCTTTTCATCTCCATCATTTGTGAAATTCCCAGTTTCCCAGAAGAGTTGAGAGTCAATTCTTAAACCCATTTTAATTTTACTGCTTAATTAATGATTTTGATCCTGAAATGGTTTTTCTTTCTTTCCTTCTTTTGGGGTAGAATTTTTTTCATGCATAATTTTTGAAGATCTTGCCTTGTCCTTCCTTTAGGGTGTTCTGGGTTTTTCATTTATTGCGGTGTCTTAATGAAGTTGTGAGAAAAGGGTCTGTTCCAAGTCATCTTACACCAATGAAGACCCTAATTTTTCAAAGAAAATATTGATTTGGTTATGATATTTCATGGGTTTGTTCCTAATTTGTGAATTTTGAACGGGCCATTAACCCATCCCGCAATCTTCATTGATGCTCTCTTCTTCATTATATGCGAAAATTATTGGTTTTC
Source organism: Vitis riparia (assembly GCF_004353265.1). NCBI lineage: Eukaryota > Viridiplantae > Streptophyta > Magnoliopsida > Vitales > Vitaceae > Vitis > Vitis riparia. Next base: position 21,506,066 of record NC_048442.1, on the reverse strand, counting down.
TGTGATTAATGTCTCTGTATCTTCATTAAATGGGTAAGAAATTTGCCTCTACTTTTTTTTATCTTTCACTTGTGTCAAGGATATAGGTCAGTTCTAAGTCGTTTGACCTGTGAGCTAGACAATCTGTGAGTCTTAAAACAGGTGGGAAAGGGGAAATTTTGAAGACACAGACCCTAGTTGTCAAAGAAGTGTTTTTAAAAAATGTTTGGGTGCTAATATATTTAGCTGGGTTTCTTCCCGTATATGAATCTTGCAGGTGTGGTTACTCCAGTTTATAATCTCCATTTTGGTCATTCTGATAGTCATTTTGTGTAGAATTATAGTCCATTGAAAGACCCATAACTTTTTTTTTTTTTTCTATATTTTTTTAATTCAGAAATCTTCCTGTATCATGCTTGAGACTTTTGTTTGGAGTTCATTAATGATATCTCTTATTTTTTTCATTCTGAATTTTCATTAAAATCTCATTAGCACCTGGATCTCTTTCCATTACTGCTTCTGTTTGTGAAGGCAGGGTTAATGCTAAGTCATCTCACATGCAACAGCATCATTCTTCATCATTTGTAAGTTTCCGAGTGCTGAATAGGGTTTGATTGATTAGAAAAAATATAGTTTGATTTTAATCATGAATTCAGGCCATGTACTCTTTTAATAGTTTATCATATTCTTGAATCTCAGTAGTGTATGTGTATGACAGTTTAGTTATTTCTTTTTGCATCACCTGTAAATATTTCATTATGGGTATTGAAATATTGTCTTCAGTAATATCTTCAAGTGATTAGATAAGGGTCATCTCTACCAGCATGGCAGTCAATACATGTGTCTCAGGAGAGGAGTGAACATGCCCAGAACCTAGTACTCGAGAGAGTGATTAGGTATTGACATCTTTCTGAATGGCATTTTTCTTTAGAGTTTGAATTTCTACTTTTTCTGTCTGTTTTTGCTTAATTTATGTTCTTACTTTGTGTTTGACTGATATATAATAACCAAAACTGGCTGCAAGACAAGGTAGAACCCTTGCTGGAGAGTTAGTGACTTCTTGAAATCTGTCAGTCCTTATGGTGGACCAACAAGTGGAATTCCTAGCTGATTTTGCTGAGAAATTTAAAGAATTTTCCCCTGATCATGACAGTTTTGATGATTTTCTTCAAGACCAGGTACTTAAAACTTCAGCATTTTTCCCCAATTAGTGCAGGGAAGACGCTTAAATCAATTTATGTTGGACAATCATGTTATCAATTTTTACATTTAGAGGATCCTGTTCATGTTACTTCAATTAATTGCAGGAAATTGTTTATCAATCATTACAAGCTAGCGGCCAGAATAACAGAAATAGTAATGATGATCATTGTGACCAAGAGTCCAGATATTTAGAAGACGGTCAATCTTCAAATGCTGAAAGTGTTGAATTTCAGCTAGCTTTTGATGAAGCTATTGCTAGATCCTTGGAGGAAGACTTTGTGAATGTATCCATCTCTGAACCCAGTGGAACTGCTGAAGGTAAAATAAGTAATTTTCTCTTCCATATGAGTCTTTGGTGGCAGTTGCTAAATTTGTTAGGTTCTTTTCAAACAATTTTCTACAACTTTGCTTGGCATATAACATATTGCTGTCATAATTGATTTCCCAGCCTATATTTTAATGGGATGAGTGCAATTAATTTGGTTCTAGGGATGCTTTGAAGGTGGACTATTGTTTGGCATGTATTCATATAAAGTTACAGATTAATGTTCTACTGCCAAATTACCCAATTTTCTCAAAATGCTCATAGCTTTTAAAGCCTTTCAGAGAAGCAAAGTGATGGCTATACCAGAAAATCTATGCACCTCAGCAATCTTTCAATGTGTATTTCGTACTTAAGTTTTGATATTGTTGTTGCCAAATTAGTCACAAATCCTAAACTCCAAAGAAAATTTGTTGTCAAGAGGACTTCATTATAAGAAAATACTTATTAAACTAGAAAGAAAAGGGAAAACATTAAATTTTGATTCAAGTGTGAAGATATGAAACTAATTTATGATAATATGAAAACTGTTGCTAGCAATTCATTTTTGAAACGTCACATCTTCCTTTTTTTGTTTGTTTGTTTGGTATGGTGAGTTGAAGAGATGAGAGACTATCCTTAGGTTGGAAATTTGTATGTGTCATCAATCAGGTTGTTGCCTGGTCTCCATCATTGAAGTCAAATACAAACTGCACCATCACCTCTGACCTTCTGCCAAGATATGGGCAGAAGGTTGGTTGAAGCACATTGTGGAGCAGGTGAGCCATTATGTAAAGGAATCCAAGGATTTCTTTCTCAGTTGGTTTTTTGTTTCTCAGCCGATAGAGTCTTGCCTTCTTTCAGAAAACTTGATTCTCTGCCTATAAGTTGTCCTCTCCTATTTATTGATGAGAATACCTGGAGGGGGATGTTGCGACAACCAATGTATAGGTACTGATATGGGTTGACAAATTTGTACTTGCTATTAGGTCTTGATTTTGGTAATGATACTCTATATATGGCGTAGATAATTGCTTTACCTTTAAAGGGACATCAGTCCATAATAGTCTCAAACAGACTGCATATTGGCAGCCAGTGTCCAGGTCCTTACATAATCTTATTAGGTAAAAAAGAAAAAAAAACAAAGCAACAACAATCTTTCCCGATACTAAGCCAGTGGTAGCCATGCCTCAAATTAGCCATCTCGTCTATGCTGCAGAGTTACTAATCTGGCTATTGGTGTTACACTGGGTTCATGTTTGGCTCAGATCTGAAATGCATGGGCAGCTATCTGGCAATATTTAGGTGGTTATTTGACCCTTTCAAGTATAATATTGGCTTTTTTTTGCACTGATATAACATCTCCTTGGTCTGGGCAATGATTTATTAAATCTTTCTAGGTACCTTATATATTGTTGGATGTCCTTAGTGTATTCTCACCATTGATATCCCTTGTTGTCATATTTTGGTACCATGGCCTGGTGAGTCTATGCCATTTGATATTTTAAGATATATTTCAGGACTCTGATCTCTGAGGTGTGTTATTCTTATCATGGGAAACCAATGTAGGCATGAACAGGGATACACTTTGGTGGGAATTTGTTAAAATTAGAAAGCCAATTTGGAATATTCATTCATGATGGAGTCTTATTATCCTGTTAAAGGATTCTTAATATCCTAATTGTTGTCATTTCCAACATCCTGAGCCCATGTTTCAACTTGGCAGACTCCCCTGCACTAACAACCTCAACATTCCCTCTCTCTCCCCCCTCTCCAACTGCCCTCTTAATTGCTTCCACACAAATCCTTCCTGACTCTGCCCTGATTCCAAATTTTGAACTGGTTAAATTTGCTGAATTTTTTTTCTATTATTATTATTCCTTTTTGGGAGGAAGGGGTTTGGCATACCTTTGGTTAGTTTTGTTAGCAAATGAGATATATTTTCAAAGTTTAATTTTATACCTTCTTGGTTGAATTGGATCAAGTGAAAGAATAATATTTAGATTAAGACTGTTCAATTTTTCTGTATTCCCACTTCACTCTTGAAGTTCACTATGCATTGCAATTCATTCTTCAAGCTCCTACCATTATAACTAATTGTGAGATGTTTGGGTTTTTCAAGCAAATATCACTGCTAATAACCCCATTTTTTTTACATATCCTTCAGGGGACACAGAAGTTACTGAGAATGCGGAAGTTCGTTCTGTTGAAACTTCTGTTCCAGTAAATACTATATGACTTTCTAATACCCTAGTTAACATTTCTTGTGTCTTGAAGCTGTGATCCATATGTGATACTAGGCATTTTTGCTCAATGCAGGCTGTGAATCAAGATAACATTAATCCAGATGATATGACTTATGAGGTGGGCTCACTGATGTGACTGCAGTGTTACATATGTAAATTGTGATTCAAATCAAAATGCCCCTAGATTCCTAATGTTCCTGCATAGTGGTCCAAATGATCATATACAACAAAGTCATGTGCATTGGCCTACTGATGTATCTGTGTTTTTTTTCTCTTGTGTTAGGAATTGCAAACATTGGGAGAATCCATTGGTGTTGAGAGCAAAGGTCTGTCAGTGAAGCAGATTGCGAGTTTGCAACGTACCAAGTTCAAAGAAAAGAAGGGGTTCTTTACGACTAAAAGAATCCATAAGGAGTAAGATTCATCTAAGTCTCCTCATTACATGGCATTATATGACAGAACAGAAGCTAAAAGAAAGGGGAAGAAAAGAGTAAAAAAATCACGCCTGGAAAACAACAAGCTTATTTCCAATGAAGAAGCTCAAAATTGTGAAATCCTTGTAGGCCTATGTAGTGAGATAACCTTGAGCAACACATGACATGATCATATATGCTAATAAAGAGAAGCCTGATGGGCTATTAAATCAATTATTAAACTTCCCTTTCATTCAAATAAATAAATAAATAAAGCCACTAATATCATTCATCTGCATTGCTACATGAAGGATGGTTCCTACTTATATTGGGACTGAACTCATCTTGATATACATATCAGCGCAAGTATTGGGGAAGTTAAATGCATTACGATTGAATCCAATTGCCCTTCTCTCTCTCTCTCTCTCTCTCTCTCTCTCTTTCTCTCTATGTGAGTTCTGCTTGTGAATTGAGCACATGCCACCCACCCTTATATCCATGTACCAACTGCATGAGCCCATAATCATGTATCTGGGAAAGAAGATGAATAACTTGAAGAACGCATACAAACAATTGATATATATACTAAGTGATCTATATCAGAGTTTGTTCTCATTTCTATTCACCAATTTTGGTGTAAAGGAGTTCATGCCAGCACTATGGCTCCTCTAGGATGAGGCATAAACCATGCACTTCTGATTTTCAACTCTTAACTCCTTACTATTCCAGTCCATTGATATAGCTTGGGAAAAGAACACCATTGAAGTGGGTTTACCCATGTCTGGTTCCTCTCTTTTTAAAAATATTTTTACTCATTTATTTGCTTGATAGCAGTAAATTGTCTAATATTCACAACAATCAAAGAGCAGATAAAATTGTTCATTTAGATTTACTATTCTTGTTAACTGGAGCTAGATTTTTTGAATTAAGATTAATGTTGATTGTGTTATGGATGGAGAATGATTTCCATTTTGATGAGAAGAATTTGTGTCATGATTTCTTTTTGCCCAAAGTCTCATGTTACATAGAAGAAATTATGTTTTGACTGAAACTGTGGATGACTTTTAACATATTGGACTTTGGATTAACATTACTAATGTTAGTTGTGATCTTAAATTAGTTATATTGCCGTATACTATTTTACACATAGACAAAATGCACAAGATTATATATTACAATTTATGGGATTATTTTGTGCTTGAATTTATTGTCATAAATCAATTTGAACTTGAATAGAAAGTTGAAAAAGGGGAATTTCTTATGCCTTTAAGAGGAGTGAAGTTTGAACTTGATTACTGCATTGTTGGGTATTTTAGTTGACAAAATGTTTATACTGAATGAAGCCCAAGATTTTTGAAGCATTGTTTGTGTACTAGTTACAGCCTACATTGCTGTTGAAACTTGGATGATATATGATTCTATCCTACTTAATTCTCTGAGTGGTTGATTTCTGTAATAGAAATTTAATTTTGTGGGTTTAATTAAATTTTATAAAAGGCTGTTGAATGAAATTAATGTTAAATAATTGATGACTTAATGGAAAAAAAAAATTACTCATTTTCATAGCGAAATGACATCATTTGCCCTATCATTTAAGCCCATAAGCAAGTGTTCGGTGGAGAAATGAATAACATGAAGGTTTATGCACATGCTCACATGCACACATGTAGCTCATATTTATGATTTTTCTTATTTTTACTGGGCAATTGGGTGAGGTTATTTTGCTGTATAGGTGTTTGTGGCAGCACTTCTATTGGGTTATATTCATCACATGTATATCAAGATATTTTTATAATTTTGGTTATTATTTTACTGGGCAATTGGGTAAGATCACTTTGCTGTATAGGACTAAATGACAGGACTCCTATGCAGTCATTGTATCACTGAAAAAGAACACTGCAGAACTGCCTGCATCGAGAGGGTGTATCTCTTCCTAGGACAGCTTGTTACATATGCTCCAATCCAGCCTTCTTTATTTCTATGTTAGGTTTTGATTTCTTAAAAGTATTACCATGTATTTGTTTCTCTGATAACATTCAATCTTCCCTAATAGTTTCAACAAGTGGAAACTTTTAGCTACTGATTTTGAAGCTGGTAAAATTTTGAGCCAACCAAGTTGATTCATAGCTTAGATCAGTACTTATGAGTAAAGGTCTGAACAAGCTCAGATGAGGTTCAGGGTGACCCACTGATTATCAGAAAACCTGGTTAACTATATGCAACTTGATTGTATCACGTATAAGCCAATTAAGACTTAAAACTGATCTTGTACCATCTGAGGTTCAACGAGGCATTAGAAAGTTAAAATTAGCTTTTTCAACTGACAAATAATCTTAGCTTTTCATTGCCTATTTTGAGTGGTCAATGTCCATGGTGTGCAGCCATTTGATTGTTCTGGAATTCATGCATATCCTTAAGACTGCAAAACTGGGAAATTTTCTAAACTAGCTGCAAGAGTTTCCTGCATTATTTATGAGATTCATGGTATTTTCTGATTAATTCTTTTGATAGGTGTGTTATATGCTGTGTGCAATTCAAGCACAACGAGGAGTTGATTACTTTGTCCTGCAAACATGACTATCACAAGGACTGCATTGCAAAGTGGCTGGAGATCAAAAAGGTACATTATAATGTTCAACGTTCTTCAGATTGACATTCGTTCCTTGGTCCTTGTTTAGCATTGGCTGCTAGTAGTCACGAAATCTCCTAGAAATAAACTATGTTGTTCACTGAATATGAAGGTTTTGTATCTCTGATGAAATTCAGGGTAGTGTTTGAATTCACACAGATTTTAGACTAAGGATTTAAATTTGAGTCCCCAAATCCAAACTTCTTATGTCGAGATCCATGCAACTGAAGATTTAAATTAAAAGAATTGCTCAGGTTGTTGGTCGATTTATCGTGATTTCATCTTGTTCAAGAGTTTAAACATGTGAAAAATCACATGTTTCAATTCCAATAAGGTGCAATAATATTTCTCTCTTTCATATGCAGAACTGCCCTGTCTGCCAGAGGGAAGTGGAGCTGCCCGGTTTCTGATCAAGAGAGGCTTGCTGGATTCTGAAATTTGTTCATATGTAGATGAGGGTAGTCGTTTCTGGTTTCAAAATTTCCTTGAAGAGCAGTGAAAATTTTCGAACAACAGAACAGTATAAAATGTTTCTTCCTTTTAATGATGAATTGGGTTTCCTTGAGTCTTTCTCAAAATGAATGGTTTCAGGCGGGGCCAAGTTGGCTTGAGCGTTTGCAGTTGCATAGACAACAAACTTTGGTACATAATTTTAATTTTTTCAGATTAATGTATTGGCCTGAATTGAAGCTTTCTTTTGTTAAGTGTTTTCATACTTGCTCACATTCAACATAGGCTTTAAGAAACACCCTGATTTTCAGCTCCAATCTTGGGAACATCTCTTTGAATTCCTTATTTGGTCTGTCATCTTTTTTCAGCCCAAACAGTAAATGATGTTGCAAGGTGAGTAAGAGTGTGTTTGACAATGATTCTAAGAAACGTTCCTAACCTTTTTATTTTCAAGTGTTAGAAAGATTAAGAGTGCGTTTGGGATTGATCCTAAAAAGTGTTTCTAGCATTTTTAACACTTGAATGATAACAAATTTCAAGTATTAGAAATATTAAAAACGCTTCCAAAAATCACTACCAAACGGACTCTAAAAACGTTTCCTGAAATTACTACTAAACGGGTTTTAAAGTTGGGTGGAAATAAAATATATTTATATTTTTAAAGTTTGTTTTACATTGATTATAAGAAGTGCTTTTAGTTTAAAAAGTGGTTTTTTTTTTTTAAAAAAAATATTTCCATGTACATTGTTTCCTCTACTCATAGTTGTGTAGATGAGTTGGTGCAAATTGGTCATGTGCCCTACATGGATATTTGTTACCAGAGAACCTACTTAGGTTCTTATAAGAAGCAACCTCACTTCCATTCTCATATGAGTAAATCTATCAAGTGTGTCTTGCAACTAAACACACCACCCATAAACGATATGATATTCATTAAGAGTTTGTGCTCACCCTACCCCGTTATAGAATATGTACCATATGTACACCATAGGATGTACTCTCATATATAAATAGCTAATGGAGCACAACACAATCAACAAGTGACTTGTTATTATCCATGTTAACCTATTTCTTGGGATCTCCATTCATGTAAGTTGAGTTACCATTTCTCATGACTTTATATTAGACATGAGTCTCATCTCCTTTGATGTTTCTTCCATTAGTTTCTATTTAATGGTTTCATTAGAGGATCAACTAAATTCAACTTTGACTTAAAAAATAACGCACGATATTGTGCTTTAGACGTATATGTTTGTTCTTTCCATTATATATCTTGCTTTTAGCTTTGGTTATTATAGCCTAACTATCACAATGTGTAGGCATAGAGAGTGTTGATCTCATTCATAAAGGGATATCCATTAAGATGTTTTTTATTCAACTTCATAACTTAACTTCTTTAAAGCAATAAACTTAGTCTTCATAGTCAACCAAGTAATGTAAGTTTTCTTGGCAAACTTCTAAGAAACCATACCTCCTCTAAGGGTAAAGACTTGATGAAAGACCCTTTTTGAAGACATGTCCTTAACAAGAAAGAAATTAGAATAGAAATTAACAAAACGTTATTTTCATTATAGAATTTTAACTCAGTAGATTAAAGGACAAATCAAGGACATGAAAAACATTACAAAGAGAGACAATTAAGGGAGATAAAGGAAGTGAAATAGAACTAACACGATAAGTATAAAGTTGTTTTATCATTCCCAATTGTCACTTGGTCATTGCTAAGAGAAGAACTTTCAAGAATTGAGATTAGCTACATTTGGAGCAGGATGACGAGTGGTACTCAAATTGAGCAACCAAGCTTCATTGATCACATAGGAGTGGCCAACATAAAGTAGTGAGATTGGTTTGTGAATGATAGAAATTGGTATCAAACGGTTAATAGCGAGACATAACAACATGACCAAATTTACTAGAAATTTGACACTGTAGATTCAGAAATGTAATGTTATGTCCCATTTGAAGCGCTTCCTAAAATCACTAAAAAAAAAAATGTTTTACAAAATTCATAAAGCACTTATAAAAATTTGAAAATCACTTGAAGTGTTGAAAAATCACTTAATAGACAATTATCCTAAAAAATACTAATAGAAAAAAAAAATATTTTTATTAAAAATACTTTGAAAAAAAACATTGCCAATCGCATTCTAAGAGTGCGTTTGAGAATGATTTTAGAAAGCGTTTATAGTATTTATAACACTTAATAAAAAATTTAAAGTATTAAAGGTATTAAAAATGCTTTATAAAATCACTATCAAATGGGTTATAAATCTTGAACTATTTGTTATTATTTCGCACCTTAATGTTTTTGTCATTTTATATATTTTAAGGTGGAAGATGGTCTTAAGATATTATAATTGATTTAAATGCTTACTACTTTAAAATTAAATGTGTATGAAATTTTAATCATTTTATTTTATTTTTTATTTTTTTAATCAAAATTCAGAGTGGATGTGAAAAAATTTCCCAAATTTATTTTCATTTTTAAATTTAGCGCCATTTCCTTTCCTTTCAAGTGTCTCTCCCTCTCTCTCTCTTGCTCTCCCCCTCTAGCCCCCGATGGTACTCCACCACCAACTCTCTCCCCGGAAACGGCCCGCCATCAATCACCCATTTGTACCACCCAAAATCCCTAAACCTAAACCTAAACCTACCACCACCCCTACCACCACCAATGAAGCCGACCAATCCCAGAGACCCCAAAACGATGTCGCAGAAGCCACAGCCATCGACAAGATGGTGTCACTGCTGGCAGACGCAGGTTGCACCCTCTTCCACCCCTCCGGTCCACCATGTCTCCCCTCCAATCCTCACAACTTCCGGCGCCACCTCCACCGCCTCTTCTCCTCCTCCTCCAACGCCTCTCCACGCTCCGCCTTCCTCTCCGGCTTCTCCTTTTATGTTCAATCTTCTCAGAATCTCCACAGGTTTGTCAATCCTATGTCTAATTTCCAATAGAACAGAGGAAATGGGGTGGAGATTTGAGTTTGGAATACTATGTTATGCTCAGTTTGGCTTTTGGAAAAGTCGATTTAGTCGACAATTTTCCCTTTATTCACAAAAAATTTTGTTAATACTTTGCTAGTGAAGCTAAGGAACTGGAGGAAAATTTAATTTGGGATATCAATTCTTACAATGTCTGATCTTAAAAGTTATTAATTAAGCAAATAGTTCAAATATTTGATTTCTTTTCTTTTTCCTTTATTCCGCATTTTTTTTAATCTTCCGTTTGGTTGCCTGGGAAACAGAGGCATTTCCAATATAATGTTTTTCTGTGTCTGGTTCTGAAAATATCAATTTCACCAAACAGTTCAATTCTTTGATTTCTTTCCTCTTCCTTACATTTGCTCGGCAAAAAAAACATAAAAAAAAATAAATTCAATCATACTTGATAAAATGGTAGCAGGAGGAAAAAAAAACTAGGAATCTTATTTCTGCTGGAACAAATTTGCCAATTGCAAGATTCCTATCTTTGTTTGGATCTCAGGAAAGAACCAGAGAAAGGAAAATGATATGATGGAAGTTGTTTGAGTGAAGGAATTCAAATTAAATAAACTTTTCATTGTTTTCCTGTCATTTTCCTCATTCAGACAAAAATAGCTTTATTGAATCTTCTTGGCCACCCGACGAAATGTAATGTTTTGTTTTTGAAAGAGTAATTCTTCAGACAATTCATAGAATCTAAGCTATTCAAAAGGAAAATTTTTCCGTTAATCAAGTTCAACTAATTTTCATTTGGATGCTGAGAAATAATTGGAAAGGAAACAGGGAACTTGAAATCTCAAAATGTTGGGGGAAGAATCTGGGGACTAATGCTGCATTGGTTAATGAAAAGATGCAGGAAAATAAACGAAACCTATATTTTCAGTTTGAAAATTTTCTTTGCCTAGCAGTCTAATACTTCCATTTGGTTATGTTGACATTGGTAAAATATAATACTGTAAATTTTATTTTCTTTTCCATTTATGTTTGATCAGAAACTGAAATGATTGTGACCTAACGATTTACATACTCTTCAGGGTTCTTTTACCTTCAAATCGTGATGGTTTGGGTCCAGCAACATGTGAGAGCCTGGTCCGACATCTCTTACTCGTTCCTCCAATCCAATTAGATCTTCAGAACATGCTTCTCGAGAAGCTTCCAGAATATTTTGATATAAATCCAGAATATTCTGGAAGATCATCTTCACTTGATGAGGACGTGGCCCGGCTTATTGTTAATCATTTCCGCTGGCTTGATTTTCTTGTTGATTCTTATGCATTTACCAATAAATTGATGCAAGTCCTATCAATTTGTCCTTTACACTTGAAGAAAGAGATTATTGGATCTTTGCCAGAGATTATTGGCGATCAAAACAACAAGACTGTGGTTGATTCACTTGAAAAAATGCTTCAAGAAGATTCTGCTATCATTGTGTCTGTGCTTGATTCTCTTTCCAATTTGAATTTGGATGATCAGTTGCAGGAGCAGGTTTTGTATTTTTTTTTTTTTAATGTAAAGCTCTATTTTGTTTCTTGGGAAATTGAGGGAAAGAGAAGAACAAAACCTTCCATGTTATGTCTTTGGTATTTTGGTATGTCATAATAACTCAACCAAGCAAAGCAGTTGAGTTTGAATTTTTTGAATGCCGTGTATTTATTCTGCTCCTTTTGGATGCTGAGAAGCTGAAGGAAAGAATAAAAGGAGAAATGAAACATTTTGTGTTTGTGCCTTTTTTTCTTGTTCTCATTCCTAGAACCAAAAATCATTTTAATAGAGTATTGTGGAATTATTTGGCCAAGTTAGATTGAGTCTTGCATTCTGTTAGGATACAGACTTCTCTGTTTTGTCAAAAAATGAAGCAGAGCCTTCAGATTCAATTTTTTTTTTCTTTCATCTTCTTTTCCTAAAATTTTCTTTGCAACCAAATAGAGTCATAAGCTTCCATTAAGCACAGTATGATAATAACAAGCTTTACCTATTTTCTGCTTTGTGAAGGTTGTCACCATATCATTGTCATGCATTAGAACAATTGATGCAGAGCACATGCCATATTTACTCCGATTCTTATTTCTTTCTGCAACACCAACAAATGTTCGAAGAATAATCTCACAGATCCGAGAGCAGTTAAAATTTGTTGGGGTATCAAGTTCACGCACAGTGCAGCACCGTAAACTTAAGGGAAAGTCAACTTTGGGCAATACAAATGCTTCAATTCTTGATGCCTTGAGATCAAGTCTACGATTTAAGAATGTATGTTTTATTTTCATTGTTTGTTTATCTTTCTAAAATATTTTTTTTACCTGCCATTTGGTTGCCTAGAATTTGGAGGAAAATAAATGAAAAATAAAATTGGAACCTTATATCTTCTGTTGATTTTGTTGTCAAGAGAAATGAAAAAAGAAAAAAAAAGAACCAACTTTGATGCTTCATTTTGTAATGAATAGAAGGATAGAAAAATATGATGCCTGAAAATTTCTTTTGGCTTTTGTTTTCTTCAGTTTTATTGGCAGCCAGATAATGTTAATGTTAAGATCTAACATAACTTTTTATTGGCTGGAATCATAGATGCTATGTCAGGAGATCTTGAAAGAATTAAAATGCATTGAAAGAATTCGGGACCACAAAGTGATTGACATATGGCTGCTTATGCTTATATACATGAATGGTGAGTCCTTGCAAAAAAGTGTTGAGAAGATATTCAAAAAGAAAATTATTGAAGGTTGTATTCATGAAGCTATGGTTGATCAGTGCATTGGTGGAAACATGGAATTAGTACAGGTGTGTATCTCTTTCATTCATCTTGAAAAGAAGAATTTTTTTGTGGCGGACCATATGTCCAAGAGACCCAGACTGACTGATGTAGCAAGGAGAAAGGAGACATTCAAAATTAATGGGATAATGGGAGTTGTTTTACTGTTAAGTGGAATATAGAAATGTTGTCCACATCATCTACTGTGGATTTAGTATAATTGTTTCTATAGCTTTCACTTCTGAAACTTCTTTGAGTCTTGAACTACATTTTTGTTGATACTGTTTTACTTTCTTGAATCTTGCACTTCATTTATGATTTATTTTGAGTTTTGAGTGTTACATTGATATCATTTAGGATTATTTCCCCTCATTCCTCTCCTTGTCGGAGTACTTATTGGCATGCAAAGAACAAAAAGCAAGGGACTTTGGCATTCACATGTATTCCATTCTATTTGAAGAATTTGTTGATACTTATTCAAGACAGGAAGTAAGTAACCATTGTCAACTTTTTCCATTCATCATCTATCTTGTCTGATTATCAAGGCCTTGTTCAGATATACTTGTTGGAATATGGCTTCTGTTTTTTAATGTTGTGAAACAGAATATCTGGAGAAGATATACTTGGTGCATGTGTGTTTTTGAAAGAAAAATGAAAGCAGAGCCTGAAAAAACTTAAAAAAAACAAAAGAGTTGTCTAATTCTTTTTCATTTGTGCAAAATATGTCGTTTCACATTTTGGAGTGAATAAGTAAAAGGTGGTGCAGAAATGAACTCACTGAAATGAAAATCATAAAACAAAAGAAGGTTTTAAAGACAAGGAAAAAAACAAAAAAAATGGAAAATGAAACACTGGCATAGGGGCCCTAAGAATATGCAGTCTGGGGAGTGTAAATTTCTGTGGTTTCCTAATGCAGATTCTCGGTGCATTAGTTACTCATGTGGGTTCTGGCATTAGTTTTGAAGTGACCTCTGCTTTGGACACCATGGTTCTGCTCGTCTCCAAGTATGCACATGAATTGGTTCCACTTTCTTCTCATATAAATGGTATTTTAACCACTTCGAGATTGTGCACTTAGTCTAAGTGATCCTGTGCTAAGAGCCTCTTTCCTGATGTGTTTTCTATTCTGCTATTCAGGTGTCTTGGATTACTTGGAGGGATTTAGTGTAGAAAATCTGCATAAAGTAGGTTATGCACTTTTTCTATATTATTCTTGTAATTATAAATTGAGTAGTTGGTCCTCTGTTTCATTGGCTTATCCTCTGCAGGTCTATGAAGTTTTCAGCAATCTAGCAATATCGGCTCGATCTAGTGCAAATTTTTTTGGATCATCCATTGCAAATGAACTTTTGATGATAGTAAGGAAGCAGGTATTATGGTTTATGAGTTGAGTTGGAGCATTTTATCAGTGTTTCTTTGAACTGAACATCTTTATTTCCGTTACATTGATTACCAGAATACAGTCTCTTCATTGATTTTGAATTGTTTGTTTTATGCAACCCCTCCAACGGGGCAGGTCACCAGTCCAGATTTGAAGTATAAGAAGATGGGGCTAATTGGAACTCTGAAGATAGTTTCTTGTCTTGTGGATGCTAATATTTCTACCTGCCCTGGCCCATCTCAGGTACGACCCAGTATCAATTTATTTGCATCTGATAAGATTGATTATAATTCATTTGATATTTTTTTCTTTGTAATATTTGGTAGTCTTTGTCACCAGAGTTCTATCAGTTTATTCTATTTCAATGAGCAGGAGTGTGTATTTATAAATTTCATGTCCTTCCTAATCTCAGATAGGACCTAGTATTGTTTTATGTCTAAATTCTCCATTATTATTTACATCTACTGATAGTGATTATTGTTCATTTGACTTTTTAAATATTGGCAATTTTTATAGCAACCCTATCCGTTTTTTCTACTCCAATCAGCAGGTGCATGTATGTGCGTGACACACAAATATGTAGAGAGATAGATAGATTGATAAACACACTCATTTAGATTTAAGTTATGATAATTGTTTAAACTTTAGTTGAAGTTAATTTATGACAAGTAAATTTTGAGGTATAAATATGACCACTGGAAATGTTTAATATTGGAGATAAATTCCTTGTTAAATTTTACTTTACATGAGACTATTTTCCTATGAATTCCTCTGATAGAATACTGAATTGAACAGAAAATGAATTTTTCTTGTTGGGGCTCACTGAGGCTATAGCCTATATCTCTCCCTGCTGTTATAAAGCTAAAACAATTCCTTAATATCTTTTAACATTCCGATTTAATGTCTTTTTGGTAATTTCGCTCAAAATTCAACCATCTGATCTTCTTTTGCAAGTGAGACCACATAAATCTATCATACCGCTCAACTCCATTGTTGTGCACTTGAAAAAAGAAGTTAAGTAGATTTTCTTTTAGAATGATGATCAAAGATCGGTGGTACAATAATTATGAAAGTTGAAGAACATAGTTGACTTCTTAAAATGAATATGGTTTTTCTTCTATTGGGTTGGATTAGTGTTCTATAAAGTCATGAAGCACTTGAAAAGAGATATTAAGTGGCATCTCGACTATTTGCTAAAAGGGTGTTGAACAACAGATACGATAAAAATGGGTCAATGATAAAACGCATTTATAGATTTAAGGGGTGTTGTTTACAATTATAGAACTATAGTTATGAGAAATACAAAATTTTTCTTTATGATTATTGATGAAAATCTTTCTTAGTAAGGTTCTAAGAGTTACACATTCCCTTTATAGGTAGCCAATGGAATGGGTGTTTGGCTCAAACATGTGGCATTCCTATAGTGTGGAGTCCATGCCACAAGTAAGCTACCATTGGGACTGCTGATTTTGGCTATATATACCTAAAGAATGAAATATAATTATTCTTAAAAATATCTGCTATATGATGTATGTAGTGTCAAAAATATTTGACAAACTAATTTTAATCTGATGTTCATGTATGTGGTTGATTTCTTTTGGTATTTCAGTAACCATTATATTTTTATGTTACATTTTCTCATATAGAGCATCTTAATTAATGGGAAAAGTTTAATTGATCTAATGCTTTTCTTATGCTGTAGTTTCTCCTGTTTTAATCATGGTCCTAGATTCAGGGATGTGCATTGACCATCTTGAAAATCATTTCTACAGCAAGCAAACTCTGCGGAGGCTTTGGAACTCTTGAAAACATCTTTGGACTCTTGCAAACAGTTTCCAATACCATTGATTCTGTTTTATGATGAATTAGTCACAATGTTGGACTGCAGAACAGTTCAACCTGCAATTGTGGATTGGTGCGTTAACCTCAACAGACTGTCACCATAGTAATTAAGCTTGTTTTGTCATTTAGGCAGATATTCCAATAAATATGTTTTATGTGGGAGTTGTCCATATCCTGTAGGATTGGCAAACATGTTGGAGAGTTTGAATCTATGTTTTTATCTGATCTTGAAGGTGGGCAGTTGTCTGTTAAAGACTTGCATTGTGGTTTAGAAGGTAAAGTCATGCATTCTGTAATTTCTTCCTGGTTATTAAATTTGTCTGAACTGATATGGGAAATCAAGTTGGGTATGGATTACAATTTCCTTTCTTACTCTATTTGTAGGAGAACTAATGATGAACTTGGATGGTGATATATCTCCAATTTGTCTGAACATTTTGCCACTGGTTTCCTCATCCTTGCAGTAATTTTTCACCATATTCTCCTGTGTAATATACTATCTCTGTCAAACTTGTGTCAATATAAGTGACTGCTGAAAATTTTCATTTTGCTGTATGCAGGTCCTCTTCGAATTTACAAATTCTTCCTGCTAATTTTGTTTTACTATCTACAGTAAGTGCATGGTCCCTTGCGCACTGGAAAATCTTAAGTGATGGAATAAATATTTGAACTTGATTGATTGTTTGCAGATTGAGAGGTTGGCAAATCAGGGATCTCTAGGTGGAATTGATGCACTGCTTGGCTGTCCTTTACACCTTCCTTCATCTAAGGTGAGGCTAAGTCAGATGGTCATTAAACTTATTAATTTGCTTTGGACCTTTTGTGACATTGTCTTATAGTGTTCTGCATTTGAGAGATATTACATTGACCAATGTTGCCAATTTTGACAATGTTAAAACTCTGTTACCACACTGTTGGAATTAATTCATAGTAATTTATTTCATATTATAGAAGTTCAAAAGCAACTTTTGAACTGATTCACTTGTGAACTTCCAGATTCTTTGGCTCAAAGATTTGAATTGGACCACAATGACCAATGATTAAAACTTTTGTTTCTTTGTAATCTCATTTTTTGGGTTAGCATGCACATAAGGGAAGACTCAATGCCCTTGTTTGATTTTGTAGAGTGGGTGGGGTCTCGTTGAGGGCCTGGGTGATTTTGTGCTCTTTTTGGATTGCTTGCTTTAGGTGCTCCTTGTATACGGTCCTGTGTACGTTGGTGTACTTGGCTTCTTTTTCTAATTTATATATTATAGGAAATAAGAGGAGAAATTGATGATTTTTTATAAAAATCGATAAAAAATGAAATACAACCTAGGCCTAAATAGAAATCAGAAGTCAGTTCAAATTTGAATCTGACCAGATTTCTTTCGTACTTCTATGCAACTAACTTTGAAAGATTTAAAGTTTACAATCATTCAAGTTTGGATAACAATAACTGAAACTAAATAAACTTCAAACTAAAATTAGATAATCTCCTAAAATAATTAAACAGAAACCGGATTATTCAAATGGAGATAATTTGGGATTATCTCTAGATTTGATTTTCCATATTCCCCCTCAAGTTGGTGGGAAAATATCCAACATGCCCAGCTTGGAACAAAGGTCTTCAAAAATGGGCCTAGGTAGACTCCTAGTAAACACATCGGCAACTTGCTAAGTGGTTGGGGCGTAGGTCATGTAAATGATCTCCTCAATTTTTTTCCTTTATGAAATGATGATCGACTTCCACATGTTTAGTTCTATTGTGGTGAATCGAATTATGAGCAATACTTATTGCAACCTTGTTGTCACAAAATAATTTCATAGGACCATTAAACGGAATCTATTTGATACTCTTTATTTGAACAACAAACTGAGTACTGATTATCTTGTGTAAAGCAAAGAAAACAGAATTAACATCATATTAGTTTTCCAAAAGGTATAACCAAGTGGCATGAGAACGATCATTAATGAAAGAAAAAACCAACAAGCTCCAGTGATATTTAGGATCTGAGTAGTCCAAATATTAGTATGAATTAATGTAGAGGGATAAGATGATCTATTATTACTCTAAGGAAAAGGAACTCGATGATGTTTGGCCAAGTGACAAACTTTACAATGAAAGTCATTAACATTCAAATTCTGGAATAATAAAGGAAACATAGTTTTTAACAAAGAAAGGGAAAAATTTCTCAAACGTAAATGATGTAGCTAGATTGGATTTTATTTAATGAAAAACTTGAAAGATGAGATAAAGGTATGTGACCATTGCCATTCACTCTCAGCATCAAGATAGTAGAGCCATTCGTCTTCCCTAGCATGACCAATCTCCCTCCCCATATATGTTCTAAAAATCACAATGGGATAAGAAAAATGTTACTTTGTAGTTTAGATCTTTGGTAACTTGATGAATTGACAAAGAATTTGTTGAGAGTTTAGGAATATGTACTATGGATTTTAGGAAAAGAGATGGGGTAAGGGTAATAGTCCTTTATCTAGCCACAATAGCTAAACTACCATAAGCTACTTCGATTATTTGGTTTCTCGGATATGAGTTGTAAGATGAGAAATGATCAAAGTTGTGGGTCATGTGGTCAATAGCATTTCAGTCTATAACTTAATTTCCATGCCAAATTTTTTTTGAGGCATTAAAAGAACAAGTGATGGAGTACTTTCTTGATCTAACCAAGGAGCATGATGTGTTGGACTCGTCTAGAGAGGTGGGGAAATTCCAAAGTCTTTCAATTTCTTTCTTTTTTAGACCCTCAAACTCTAAACTGTTTGAATTTCTCATGGCTAAGTTTTGCCTACAAAAGTGTCACATATGCTTAGTCTCCTCATTGTCCGAGCTGTTGTTGGTTCCAATTTCCACATTCCTACTAAGGGACTTTGGTTTCCCATGTAACTTCCAACAAATCTCCTTTGTATGCCTTGGTTTTTGCAATGATTACCCCATAGGCTATCCTTGTTACTTGGTTGTCTGAATAGCTTTCCCCTACCAAAATTTGTGCTATGAATTTGACTGTTTTGAGAGCTTAAAATAGAAAGGCCAGACCCTTTGCTTGTTATAATGTCCAACATTATACTCCTCCTTTCTTTAGCGCCCTTATGATCAAGAATACCTCATTCAAGGATGCTAGTGAATCCTTTCCAAGTACTTGATCATGTTCCACGTTAAGTCCAACCAGAAATTCAAATATTCACTCTCTTTCAATAAACGTATGAAACATAGCAACATCCTCACCATTCTTCATTTTAAGATTATGATAATAGTTCAATGCAAACTACAATTCTTTGATAGTAATATAATACTCCATTACGGATGAAGTGCCTTGCTTTGTAGAGTGTATCTTGGCTTTTATCTTGTAAATTTGAGCAACATCTTGGACTTTGGAGTTGGTCTGTTTCATTTTTTATTTTTTGATAAATGGAGTTGGTCTGTTTCATTTCCTCCCATATTTTCTTTGATGTGGTCTGGAACATACATGCTCCAATGATTTTGGGTTGCATCATGTTCTATAGTTAGGACATGATTGTTGAGTCCTCTTCATCACAAGTGGCAAACCTGGGATTATCTTCACTCAACACTGGTTCAATCAAGTGACCGAGATTTCCTTTTCTCTTCAGAAACGTGCACACATGTTCAGACCATATTGGATGGTTTTGGCCATTAAGTTTGAATGAGGGCTAAATGTTTTGATAGGAACTGGTAGATGGACTGTTTTGAAATGTAGTGTTTGATGTTGGATTTTTTTGAGATTTTTGACATAGTTGACAACAAAATAGAGACATCAATGATAAAAAAAGGCTATTGAGAAGGAAAAAATGATGATGGCAATGAAGGCCACTAGAAACCAATGGAATGAAGACCATCAGGAAAAAGATTAGAAGAGAACTTAGAGACCTTGAACAAGCTTACCATGTGGAAAATAATGATTTTAATCATTGTATTTATGAAAAAATGGTACAATATTTAATAGTATGCAATCCTGCAAAATTAGAAAACTAAATTACACAAAGAAAGTTTACCAATCCCTAGAAATACTCTATTCTACAAATCAAGAAAAATAAAATTGGAAATATATAACTATACAATCTTGGAAATTGGGGAATTATACAGCTATACAGTCCCAGAAATCAGGGAATTAATTCCTTAATATTTTCAATCAAATCTTAGAAATTAGGGAGTTAATTCCTTGGTGCGTTTAATGAAATAAGTTAACATCATTGATGTGGTAACTGGCCTCTGGATGACCCTTTTGTTTCTTTATCCAAACTTGTTTCTTAGAGGGGTGCTTGAGTAGTGAATGCTTGGTATGATAAAGGGGGTTCTAGTTGGGGGAGTCCTGGTTTCTCAAGGAATTTCTATGATTGAGAGTTGCAAATGGTTGAGGTTTTCATACAGATTATTCCTTTAGTGAGGATAATGGGCATTCCTCATATGAAACAGTGTGAAAAATTCCGAATAATATGCTTTTTTTTTTCCTCCCTCTTTTAGGTCTTATTGTAAACTTCTTTCCATGGGAGTTTCCTTCAAGTTTCCCCTGAAGGTGTTGTGTCTGAGGGGCTACCTTGAAAGTTGCTTTCTCAGTTCAAGAAGCAACATGAAAAAAAAATGGTGATAGATCAGTTGATAAAGGGCTTTTGGGTGAACTGATGTTGTTTGCCTAAAGGCAATGTGGAAACAACAATTTTCTCTTTTTATGGGTTGCTTGGGTAATAATGCATTAGTTAAGGGGTTATTACTATGTTAGCATGGAAGATTCATGGGGAAGAGATGGTCGACAGTTTGGAGGATGGCACTGCCATACTTGTTCTAGTGCATTTTGAAGGCAATAGGAGAACTTCTGATTCAGAAGTTCTGAAGACCCTGAAAACTTGGATTGGTTGTTGAAAACTCTTTTTTGAATTTGGCTTTTCGTTGGGCTAGATGTGTTGTGGGTTTTTGAGAACTTTTCCTCATTGGATTTTGTTGATTATGCAGAGAGGGTCTAGGTCAGTGTGGGTTTTCATTTGTCTTCTTAATTTTGTTGTTAAGCTCTTTGAATACCTCTTGTATACTTTGGGTATGTCCTCGCTTTTGGTAGATGCCATTTATGAATTATTCATTTACCTATCAACAAAAAGAAAAAAAAAAGGGAAGAGAATGTGATAAGAGAGTTCAGAGTTCTCTTCCACCAGGCTTTCTTATATATTATAACTGTCATAAATTCCAGGTCATTCGACATAATATATAGTAATATCTTTTGTGATGTTCATCATTGGATTGTTAGTTTAATTTGGAATAGGTTGCTTTATTTGTTTTGCCTGTTAAAATTTATGGCATGACCAGTTTGTGGGCATGTATTTGGCTTGTGTCATGGCAGTACTTCTCAGGAGATGGCTGGCAGTCTCTTACAGGAAAACAGAAACATGTCGTGTGCCTCTCCCTCTATTATGCAACTAACTGGATAAGGGAATTGGTAAGCCGAGGTTCAATGTTTTTACCCTTGGGTTGTTTGTTTTCTAATGATTATTTGATATGGATTGTAATACCTACCGCTTATGATGCCATGAGTAGCTTAATGCTTTCTGTACACAAGTCGTCGATGGTAGATTTGCATGTACAACTCAGGCTACAAGAGAGGAAACAATTGTGAAGCTGTTGAAACGTTTGAGGAACCTCTTGTATGTTTTCTCTTGCTCACTCTTTAATAATTTGTGCATGATTACTAATATTTGTTGTTTATGCTGATTGCTGATCTTCTATATGACCTGGTTATTTGGAGAAAAAAATTTAATTTTGACCACTAAACATCACTTTGATCACTAAATATCATGATGAAGAAAATTAATGTCAAGCAATTCAATATATCACTAGGTAAATTTTTGAAAGTCTGTAGACTCCATAAATGATATATGCAGTCTGCATAAAACGAGGTGCTATCCAGCAAGAATTTATGGCTTCTTGTCCATGGTGTGTTAATATAGACACTTCAGTTTTGCAGTTGTATTTCTAGTAAGAACTAAAAAATTAGTTCCTCCAGGTGGCACTTTAAAAGAAAACAGGCAGATACAGAACCATATAAGAGTACTTGCAGCACATAAAAAAGAGGCACCTTTGTTTTGTTCTGTCAATGCTGTAATTTTTACTATAACTTTTTTCAAGTTTGTAAACCACATTGAAGTTTAATTTCGTGTCACAACACTGAAATATCTTTGTTTCTTTGGCCCTGGTGAATGAATTATTAGTGCTGCATTGTCTCCCTAGTATTGCAAATATTTCTATTGTGATAAATTATCAAGCAAAGGGGAAAAAACGAATAACTGAATGAGAATTCCTTCCGTAAAATACAAAACCTGATCAGGAGATTCAAAACAGAGGAAAAGAAATATAATCCAATTGACATCAAAACATCTCAACATTGCTATTTTAACCCTTTTGATCTACATATCGAAAAAATCAAATCAAGTTGAATAATGTCGAGAGGTATGCTCTCGAAAGCTGTAATAGTAGAGGCTCAAATAAGATAAAGAGAAATACATTCTATCTCTATAAATTGATCTCTTGACTTCTTTTATTTGTATGTGCTGATGGGAAGAGTAGCTATGCAGATTTCTGGAAAGCTTGTTAAATAATTCCCTCAAACAATATCCTCTATCTCTACCTGAGCTCCACCTTCATGTGGAGCATTCTGGATTTCATCCTAATCTTGTGGGGCATGTGGAAAAGAAGAATGAGCATAAGAAAACATATGAAAGCTTCTCATCAAACAACAAAAGGAAAGATAGAAAGACGTCAAAGGCATCAAAAGATTCAGGGATTGATGGAAAACTCAGACAGCCTACTATTCTTGATGTGTTGAAGAAAGCAGGAGTCACAACAAGCCAGGGAACGCCAAATGATGATTCGTCTGCTCTATCCCCTAAATGCAGGACATCTGAATCAGCAGATCAACATACCTATGACACCAACAAGCACATACTTTTAGAAGTGTCTGCAGTTTTCAAGGTTCTGGAAACACAGAGATCCAAGTTCCGGCCTCTACTGGTTGATTGTTTTTCCATTTTTACATTTTCAACGGTATTTGCATTTACACCCTATGCCAACGTACTTGCTTTATTATGTTAAAGTCCTTTTGGCTGCCACATGCAAATTGTATGTTTCATTGGGCTTGATGTGGGATATTGCTCCCTCTAGCATGGAGCCACTTGAAGAACTGTTACTAAAAAACAATAACTCATTGCTAAAAACTGCCCTTTTATTGGTGCAATGGATAAAATCAATTTCAAATACTAAATTGCTTGAAATCCTGAAAGCAGCCCTTTTATGTTAATTTCTAATAACACATTGCTTGAAATCCTGAAAACGGGCCTTTTATAGAGCAATGGATAAAAATGATTTCAAAAACCACATTGCTTCAAATCCTAAAAACTGCCCTAGGATTTGAAACAATGAGTAGAAAGATAATGGAAATCATTTTTTTTTTTCCTTTTCTTTTTACAGTTTATTAATTTGAAAAGAATAATAATGGAAATCGGATTGGTCTTTTTTTCCTTTTTTTTTTGGTGGAGATGCAGAATCAAGATTCCTGTTGCCCTGATCCTGCAGCTGAGGTACCATGTTCATTTTTACACATTGCAGTTTATGAATTCTTCATGAATGTATGAGTTTGCAATATTGATTGATCTTTTGCTAGTTACCCCTACATCTGTACCTTCTACGTGATATTCGCTACAAGTTGGATTTCTTCAGTCCTCCAAGCAAAGCATTTTCAGCCCGACACTTGGGTTCCCCACCTGGTCTCAGTAGAGTGACACTGAGTCAATTCTTGGCCAAAATTAAACCACTGTTTCTAACATTTAAGAAACATTTTAATGCTGCAGTTTCTATTCTTAAAGAAGGTAAGTTGGTAGCATCAAAATTTTGTAGCATGAACATTACACTGCTTCATTTTCTGATGTCTTAGAGTAAATTATTGTAGGTAATGAAAATTGTGAAGAACATTGGAAAGTTCAATCTGCTTCTGCTGGGAATCCAGATATACCCAATCTTGTGCTTTCAAGATCTTCTGTTTGTACCTCAGTATTTAATGAAATACTTCATTGCTTCAATATGGTAAGTATTTGTCCTCTCCCTTTGAAGTCCATCCACATATGATTATTTAGAGGAGAAGCTTTATTTTCCAAACTACTAATAAATCTTTTATTCTCTTTCCTGATGGCAGATGTTAAGACTTGCTGATATTAATCTGGACAAACCAATCCTCACAGGTCTTCTTGAAGCCTTCCAGCCCATCAAAATGCAAGATAGTATTTTTTCAGGCTTACAACCTATCCCTCTGCCTGGGACCATAGAGTATCTATATTGTGGTGCTTATTCTTTTGTGGAAGATGTCTTGGACTTAGGTATATAGCTTTTGTCTGTTTCCTCTTGGTGCTTTATGGTGAATACTGATTTTATAGCCTCTCTGACTGCTTTTGCTTCCTGCAGCATGTTCTTTCTCTTTTATGCTGGCTTCTGAAGCTCTACTTACTCTTGAATCAATTGTAACATCAATTCTGAAATTCAATGATAAGTTAATGGAAGGAAATGATAGAAGTACAAGCATGGGATCTATTGAGGCCGTCCTTCCTACTTTGCGCAGCAGACTTGGCACTTCTTCTCGCAAAATTCTAATGCATAATTGGGATAATGAAAATTCTGAGAATGGTGTGAAGAGAAAAGTAGGACATCTATGCTATGTTTTCAGTCGTTTTTGTCAAAATATGTTTGTAGCAGTTAACATGATTTTGGCCCTTATTGCTATATTTGCTTTACCGCCAGAGTTGGATATATTGCAATCTAAAAAATATATTTTTTTTTCTCAGGGAGAAATAGTGCAGAGGATACTGCAAATATACCTGGGGAATAGTGAGTCCACTTCTGATTTGTTGCATGAGCTTGCTTTCTCTATCTTACCTCAGGTGCTTAATTTTCTCTCAATTGTTTTATTATATTATTCATAGTCAAATACTGTAAGCCAATGATGACTTTCATACCATTATGCATGCATCTTAATCATTAGGCATTGATGTAATGGCTGGTCAATGATTAAACACATACAATAGATTTTGGAAGCTCAGATCTAGGATTTTAGGTCCCATTCTAATCAAGAAGCCTTTAGTTGTGAAAGAGTGTGCTTGGTAGTTTTTGAATTCTTTAGTTTTTTTCTTTTGATTCTCAAGTTCATCATTTCTATTGGTTTAGGACTATTCTAAAGTAGGTAGCTACAATCCAACAACAGCAGACACCTCTTTAAGCTTTTTAAAGGGGGAATGGGGAATTAGTGTTTGTGGTAACAAGAAAGAAATTAAATCAAGAAGAAGAGTGAAAGAGATAAACCTTAAGAGTCTTACTAAAACATTCTAAGAGTCTTAGATAGAAGAGTAAACAATAGAATTTCACCATTAAAGATTGCAACTTTGGTAGCACATATCACTATGTTCTTTGGTTGCGGAGTGGGAAATCTGCAGCTTATTTTTTCCTTCATTGTCCCCTTGCTTTGGAGTTGTGGCAAAGGCTGTCTTCAGCAACAAGGATAGCTCTCAGAGACATCTCTCATATGACTGTTGTATTCTTTTAGAGTTTAGATAGAAGCCTCAGAAGCAAGGCTTCTAGAGGGGAGCTATCCTATGCTAGCAACTTTTTTGGTTATTTGGATGGAAAGGAATGCTAAGACCTTTGAAGAAGGTGACTGATTTGTAAGAGAATATCTGCTTTCTCACGTAACTCTGAATGCCAACTCACTTGATTAGACCAGACAAGTTCTATTAAAAATTCCAAGTCAATGAAAAAGAGAGGGCACATCCAGAGTCAAGGTGATCACAACTTATTTATTAAAAATTCTTCTATTGGAAAAGTAATTGCTTTGATTTTATATGTAGATGACATCATTGTCATTAGTGATTATATGGAAGAAATGATGGCTTTACAAACTTACTTAGCAAAAGAATTCAAGATCAAGGACTTGGGCAAACTAAGATAATTTCTTGGAATAGAGCTTGCTCGGTCTAAACATGGGATCTACATTTCCTTCCAAACAAATATCCAAGATCTTCATCAAGAGACATATATGCTTGACAACAAGTCTATTGATACTCCAATAGATCCATACCATAGGTTAGGAGAAAAAAAGGAAGAGGAGATGGCTGATAATGGAATTTATCAAAGGATGGTAGGAAAACTGATTTTCTTTTAACATATAAGGTCACACAGCCTATGCAGTAAGTGTTGTAAGTCAGATCATGCATGCTCCACTTAAATAACATCTTAATGATGTTTATAGAATTATAAGATATTATAAAGGAATACCAAACAAAACTCTTTTATTCCAATAAAATAAAATAAAATAATGAATTGAAATTAGAAGTTTATATGGATGCTGAATGGGCTGGATCCATGGTAGATAGGCGGTCAACTAATAGTTATTGCACCTTAGAAGAAAATTTTGTTACATAGAGAAGTAAGAAACAACCAATTAGTGTAGAGGTGGAATTTAGTGCTATTTCTCAATAGGATGTTTAAATTATGTTGGCTGAAAATAATAGTTTCAGATTTGAAAGTTGAAGTGAAGGAACCCATGATGTTATATTGTGATAATAAAGCAACTATAAATATAGCCCACAATCTGGTGCATCATGATTGGACCACACTTGTGGAGGTTGATAAGCATTTAATCAAAGAGACACTCGACATAGGGAAAGTTTGCACTCCCTATGTATCATCTTCGAAGTAGCTTGCAAATGTCCTCACAAAAGGATTACCTAATACAACTTTTCATTAGATTATCGACATGCTTGGGATGCAAGATATCTTTGCACTAGCTTATTAGGGAGTGTCAAAGATCTTGGGCATTCTTTCTTAATAGGAAAGTTGACAAATATCCAAGATCATGGTTAGTTCCTCCTTGATGGAAAGTTGACAAATATCCCATGAATCGAGTCGTATATTATTTAGTTTCCTATTCTTATAAAGTTGATCTATGATTTACTACATAATTTGCTAACCTAGAAAAGTTGAATATATGTATTATTGCATTTCAAATAATGAATTTATACAATCTTGTAGCCGTTCATGTAAAACAGATAGAGAAAAACTAACCTCCTAAAATATTTTCCCTAAAATCAAGTAATCATAATTACATAGAAAAAACAAGGAAAAAATAAGTAATTTCTTATAATTGAAAACCAACTAATAATCAACTATTAACTTTCCTATTCTATAAGGATTCTTAATTGATCCATTAACACTCTCCCTCAAGCTGGTGAATAAATATTATCCATTTCCAGTTTGTTCGTGATCATTTGGAGTGCTTAACTTGGAAGTACTTTAGTCAAGATATTTTCTAATTTGTTCTTCCGTTGAAACATAAGGAACATAAATCAACCCGCTGTCCAACTTTTTGAAAAAGTGTGCCAGTTTTCACATGTTTTGCACCGTCACGTTAGATGAGGTTGTGTGCAATACCAATAGTTTGACTTATTGTCACAATACAACTTCATCGTTCCTTCTCATTTAATTTTAAGATCATCAAGAATAATCCTCATCTAAAGAAACTCGTATATTCTCCATGCCATAGCCTTGAACTCTGCCTCTACACTAGATCTATAAATAACTCCTTGCTTCTTACTTCTCCAAGTAACCAAGTTTCCTCCCAGGAATGAACAATATCCTGATGTTAGACCTTTTAGCTACAATTGACCCCACATAGTTTGCATCAATGTACACTTCCAAACTAAACTCCATACTCCTCTTAAACATAATACCTTTTTCAGGAGTAAATTTCAAGTATCGAAGAATTATATAGACTACTTCAAGATGACTTTTTGTTGGTGAATGCATAAATTGGCTTATGATGCTCATAACATAGGCTATATTTGATCTAGTATGGGATAAATAAATCAACTTTTCAACTAGCCTTTGATATATACATAGATCTACAACTACCTCCTCCTTAACATCATCAAGTTTGTGATTCTGTTCAATAGGAATGTCAACTGGCTTACATCTTAGTATCCTAGATATAAAAATACCACTCTTTTAATGTGTCAGTTCAATGCTCAAGAAATACTCCAATTCCTTAATATCTTTTATTTTAAACTTTGCAACTAGGTGTTTTTAAGCCATTCTATTTCCTCCAAATCATCTCTAGTAATGATTGTCATCCATGTAGACAATTAGGGTAGTAACCTTTCTTGAAGTTGAGTGCATGCCAAAGAGAGTATTATCTCCTTGACACTGTTAGTATTTCATCCCCACCATGGCCTTGGTGAATCTACCAAACAATGCTCTAGGAGATTGCTTGATTCCATATAGAGCCCTTTTTAGGCTACACACAAGGTTATTATTGAAATTCTAATTTAATCTTGGTGGAGCTTCCATACAGATTTCTTCCTCCAAATCACTATGTAAAAACACATTATCAAGTTACTACAAGGACCAACAAATATTAGTAGCCAAACATAACAAAATATGAACAATATTCATCTTCTTGATAATCAACTCCATATGTTTATTTGTAAACATTAGCTACTAATCTAGCTTTGTATCTCTATAGAATCACATTTGTGTTGTATTTCTTGGTGAATACCTATTTACACTAAACTATCCTTTTTCCCTTTGGAAAATACATGTTTAACTCTTTTCAGGTACTCTCATTTCCTCACTCATGCCTTTTCTCATTCCTAAGTACCACTTGGATTGTTTTCGAAATTTCGATGGGATTTAGGTAACAAAGGAAGACTTTATGTGAACATGAAGTTTAGTTTTGAATATACGTGCAATGGAATGACATTAAACTACTAGATTTGTCTCCTTTCATCTGAAGGTTTGGAGATACAGTAGGTGAGATTGAAAGAGGCATTGATAGTTCAAGATAAAAAAAAGATGACTTATCTTTTACTAAAGGTTCCTCTTAAGATAAGTTTTAGGACAAAACATTTAGTTTTCCACAAAAGGTGACATTTGTGGTTGTGAAGAGCTTTTTGGAAGATGGGTGATAACATTTATAACCTTTTTTTGTTAGAGAATATCCTACAAAAAAATACACCAGGGGTCAAATATGCTACAATTTTGAGCATGAATATGAACAAAGGAGACACAACCAAACACTTTAGAAGGGAATTGATCAAAACCATCAAAATCAAAGAAAAACTTCAAGAAAACAATAGTTAGAGATTGATGATCCAAGACTCTAGAGGGTCTTAAGTTTATTAGGCATGCAATTGTTAAAACGACTCTCCTTCAATAAGACTTGGGCATATTATTTTGAAATAATAGGGTTTTTGTCTAAAAGATGCCTATTTTTCTGTTTGCAACCTTGTCTTATGTGGAGAATCATTACAAGAAGATTGTTGAGTAATGCCTTTTTCATGGAAATTTTTTTGATAAAACCTAATTAAAATATTCCCTCTCATTTTTTATTTGAATCCCAAACTAGTTATTAATCATTTTGTGGAATATAGGAAACACACTGTTCACTTCTTTATTTTTCAACAAATACAATCAAGTGACCTTAGTGCAATCAAAATGAAAGACAAACAATCGTGATCTAGAAACATTTAGGATATAAGAAGGATTCCACGCATCTGTATGAATCAAAGTAAATGGATGAGAAATTTTTTTATTATTCAATTTAAACAAGACCAATGACATTTGGCCACTTCATAGACTTCACAATGGAGTACATTGATATCCAAATTTTGGAATAACAAAGAGAACTTTTTTCTTAATAAAAGAAATGGAGGATGTCCTAATTAGAGGTGATGTAGCTGAATTTGGTCTTTATTAGATGAGAGTTTTTCTGAAAAATAAGAGTGTTTATCACCACTTCCACTACTAGCTTTAAGAAGGTAGAGCCCTTCCTGTTCTTTAGCATGTCCAATATTCTTCCATTTAAGTTGGTCTTGAAACACACAATGGGAAGGGAAAAATGTTACATTGCAATTTAAATCTTTGCTAATTTGATAGATTGATAAAAGATTGACAATTGTTTTGACATATGTAACATTGACTTCAAGGAAAACAATGGTGACAAATTTATTGTTCCCTGACAAGTTATTGTAGCTAAAGTACCATAAGTTATTTTAATCTTTTTATTTTTGGGACATGGATTGTATGTAGAGAAATGATGTGAAGAATTTGTCATATGGTCAGTAGCTCCTGAGTGAACATAGGAACTTGAGAAACAATCTTTTGAGGCACTAAGAGCATGAGAATCAGAATTCTTAAGTGTGCTAAAAAGCACGGACTACTTAGGTTTTTAGTTATGAGAGGAGATTTCTAAATCAGTCAATTTCCTTTTTATTGAACACTCCAGTTTCAGAATTGTTCTTTACATTCTCTTGGCAAGTTTCTTCATAATGAACAACAAAATACTTGTCCTCCTCATTTTCCAATTCATGTTCCTCGGTTGTCTTTGTTTTGGTTGAATGACTAAGGTTTGCTATGAAGCTTTGAACACTTCTTGGTGTTCCTTAGCATTTTACAGTAGTTGCACCACAAACCATCTTTATTAATAATTGATTTGGTTGCTTCTATTTTCCCAAATTCTATAGTAAGTCTATTGGAGTTATTTTGCAACCCTTGATTCATAATTGGCACTCCATTATTCAGTTTAGCTGTAACTAGTGTTAAACCTTCGGTGGATGGATTATCAAGCATTAGTCCGATGTCTTTCCTTCTTTATCATTGGAAAAGACTCCTTTCCTATGACTTGAACACGAACCTGGTCATATTCCACATAAAAGACCAACTAAGAATTCAAAGATTTTCTTTGTTTCTACATATTTCTGTAGCATATCAACTTTTTCACTTCCTCTTGATATTCTGGTAATGGCCTAACTCTAGCCATAGTCTCTTCATTGTATTATAATTTGACATACATGATACCTTGTTTGGTAGTCGTTATTTTTGTCTTTATTTCCTAGACTTGGGTAACATCTTGAAACTTGGAGTATATTTGTCGCACAACTTCCCAGATTTTCTTGGATGTGAACAAGAACAAATAAGTGTCACTGATCTCAGGTTGTACAGAATTCTAGCACTAGAACATAATCATTGAATCTTCTTCATCCCAAACGTTAAATTTGGGATTGTCACTGTTAGACTCTGATCTGATTAGATGACTTAGCTTTCCTTTACCTTTCATGAAGGTTCAAACCAATTGTGACCAAAGGAGATAATTCCTCCCATTTGGTTGATAGGACGCTTGAAGATTTTGATACTTCCCTGTAGGATGTTGAGAAACCACAACCCAGTTGTTTACCTTTTTTTGACATGGTGTGTTGAGTATGAGGTAAATTCATAACCACATAGAATGGTATGAAAAAAAACAATGAGCATGGTTCTTTGTTGATTGCAATGAAGGCTGACAGTTGTAGAACTCTTTGAAACCAAGCAATAACCAAAGAATGAAAGAGCCTAAAGCTCTAAAACCATGAAGTTGAATATACGTATTGTTGAATTTTAATAATGAATCTATACAATCTTATATGCATTTATATACAATAGAAAAATAAAAACTAACTTCCTAAAATATTTGTCCTAAAAATCAAGGAATCAGAATTATATGGAAAAAATAGGAAAACTAAGTAATTTCCTAAATTTGAAAATCCCTTTAACTTACCTATTCTAGAAGGATTCTTAACTTATCCATCAACACCTAGAATAGGTCATTTCCTAATTGTATGATGTAAGAATAATTTTTTATCATATTTCTCTCTCTCTCTCTCTCTCTCTCTATATATATATATATATTCTTGTACACAGTTATTAAAAAAAAAGGAACTATTTTTCTACGAAACGCATATAGTTTTTATGTCTAAAGCATTAATGAAAAAGTAAAACTATTGTCGCAACTCTATATGCTTGCATTGTTCACACTTTTGCAGTGAGGTATTGCTTTCAACTTACTCCATGAGTGAAAGTAGTGGGGAATTTTTTGCAGGCCTTTCAGTTCTTTTACTTAGGTTTTAGTTAATGATCGAGACCAGTCTAATTTAAGGGTTAGGATTAATTGTTATTATGGCTTTTATCTCCTCTATGTGAGTGAAATTAAGAATTTGCAGCTTTAAGTTTAGTCTGGAGTGTATTCTCTCTTGTCCTACTTCATCTTCTTATCTTTCTGTTTAAATTCTGCAATTATAATTCAATTTGTTGTTTGGAACGAACTCCTGTCAAGAAAATAAGACAGCAGTCACAAATGCTAATTCCTTCTTAAAACCTCTAATTGATCCTCTTCTTTCTCTTGTCCTACTTCATCTTATTCCTTTGTTAATTTTCTGCTATTATAATTTGATCTGCTGTGTGGAGTGAACTGTCTTGGAGAAAATGAAATAGCTCCCCCTAATGCTATATATATATATATATATATATATATATTTTCAACCAACTCCTGAACAGTTTCAACCCATTCTGTATCAAATCCCGACCTTAATCCCTCAGTATGGTGCCAGGTCTTCTAGAAAATGGCCCTACATTGCACATTGTTTAGGAAATTGCTAACTGGTCAAACTTATCTATTCGAATTATTGAAATTATGTTGGGTAAAAGGGAGTCAATAGTGTGTGTTTGCATGAGTTTATTGAAATACAAGTTTTTAATATCCTTGATTCATGTTTGTGATGGTCCGGCCATATTTAATTTTAGATCAGATTACCTAATATTGTCTTTGTTCTTTCTTAGGCACAATCATCCAAAACAACAGAAGATGATTGTCATGGCTTCCCAACTCTATGTCCTGCAACGTTTAATATATGGTACCGGGTACTGGTAAGGCATATTTTGTGGTCTTATGATGTTTACTGAGTTTGTTTCTTGGAAGAGATGTTTACTCAAGTTGATCTTATCTGTAGCATGAAGAGAACCTTGCTATTCTTAACAAGTTGGTAAGCTGTACATTCTCTTTTTGCATCTTCCGAGATTATAGATGAGCTAGTGAAATATTTCTTGGCCAAAGAATTAGAGTCCTAGTTCTCCTTCCTCTGATCAGGTTAAGGAAGTAGTTCACTCGGAGAAAAGCAGAGCTGGTGTTCAACTTGACACTGTAGAAGAACTTTTGATCAAATTACAGAAGTCAGCGAATGTGCTTGTATCATTAGTCAACATGTGCAGGACTCAGGACAAGGTTGATTACTGAACGGTGGCGCATTATTTTCTTCGCATTGGTTTTTGACTTGGTTTATTTTTTAAGGTTCAATTATATTGGAGTGAGAAAATGTTAAACATTATACAGGTAGCTGTGCATGCAATGGCTGTCAAGTATGGTGGGAAGTTTGTGGATTCCTTCCTCAAAGGTATGTATATGCATGACACTTGTTGCCTGATATGTTATCTGAGACATAGTTCTCCAGGGTCTTGTACTGAAATTGAAGTTCTCTCCAGTTTTTGACTTCTTACAGATCCACTTCCAAATGCACAATGAGCTTATAATCCAACTGGTAAGATATGATGAACCTATCTTTCTGCTTGGTTGGTTGTGTGATACAATCCTTAATGAGTAGATTCATCCCACTTATGCCTTAATTATTAAATCAGGTGAAAGAACTTCAGAAAGCAACAAGAACGATACAGACCCTGTGCTCTGAAGCCAAAGTTAGTCCTGCTTATTTAAGTTTACATTTTGGAGCTACATATTCTGCATCTTCACATTAACAGTGCCATTATTTTTATCTTTTCATTTTCTTTTTGAGAAGGGCTTGAAACAAACGGTTATTACCAGCAAAATTCCCAGTACAAAGAGATCCATGGAACGCTTCTTGTTCCGAGTCAAGGCTCTTCTCCACACTTCCCCGAGTGAATGTACTTTCTGGATGGGTATGTAATGGTTTCTTCCGTTAAATTATTTGAATATTCGTAACTTAAAAGGTCCTGGATAACACCTGGAGTTCTCATTGTGATCACATTCATCATTCAGCTATTAGTACTTGGCCCGTTGATTAGCAGAACCCCCTGGTTATTCCAAATCAGTCTGAAATAACCGCAACTGCTCTTTTTTCTACCCTTATTGAGATGCATTGGTTACATTCACCCTGTTTTACTTTTATTTTCTTTATCCCGGGGTTTATGTCCGAAAAAGCTTGCATGGTTGGCATTTGAACTCCATTAGAAGCATCACATATCAATCATAAAGAATGTTTCATTACCTGAAGCTCTTGTCATCCAGAACTATCCTCACATGGATGCATCTTTTATTTTGGCAGGCAATCTGAAACACAAAGATTTGATGGGTCAGGTGGTGAGCTCCCAAGCATATATGGACCATCAAAATGACAATCTTGATGAGAATCCTGAAGAGCCTATTGCCGAGGAGCAATCTGCAGGTGATGCTAGTGAAGAGGATAGAGAATTGTAATGAAGAGTGCTTCATCTATCACAAGCTTCAAACACATTCATTGGAGGCAAAACAAAGTGAGTTTTGAGGGAACCGTCTGGTGTTTGTATAGGGGCTGACTTGCAAAACGTAAATCAAGCATCAATTTTGTTGATCAAAATTTCCCAATTCCAATGGTAAAATCTTTACCATTTCATCTATTGCTAGATGGCTATCAAATACCAATTTTCCATTTATTTATTTACTTTGGCCTTTCCATTGTTTCCTTTGCATTGCTCCATATCTAGTTTCTCTCCCAAGTCACCCAATTTTTGAGTAGTTAGTTTTGGGGAGACTGGGAACCGGCAATATTTTCTTCACTTAAAACCGAAAAACAGCAGCAAAGTGAAACACTTTTATAGATGCCAATCAATTGCTGTTAAACCCTAATGCTATATTTCTTGAAAGAAACAAACAGAATCGTAGTACAAACGCCAATGGCAGTCATGATACCTCATATGGCAGGAAGGTAGAACAGTTCTGACTTCCCAGATAGCAGCAAAGCAAAACGCACTTGTGTAATAATATTCTTGAAACAAACTACTGAAAACCTATTACAAATGCCAACCCCACTGACAAAAGCAAGGTCACAATTATCAATTTTGATGAAATGCTGCATATCCTGACCACTGCCTAGCTCTCTCTGCATCACCAAGACATACTGCCTTAAAAGAGTAAATGCAATCTGTTTTGGCTGTAACCAGACCAAAAATATAGTGTGCACACTGGTTCACATGAAAGAGAGTGTTGAAAATCAAAATCCTTTTTAAATGGAAGTAAAATGGGATCCTGAAGCAGCTAAAACATAACATTGGTATTTTCAGTTCTGCTGTGGACAGCTCCATTACTAAGAAGAGGCAATCACATCCTGAAAACCTGCAAGCAAACCATACATGGTATGAACAATCTGCCTACTCCAAGCCCTCATCCAAGAGTAGGAAAAACCAAAAAGGAAGAAAA
Source organism: Vitis riparia (assembly GCF_004353265.1). NCBI lineage: Eukaryota > Viridiplantae > Streptophyta > Magnoliopsida > Vitales > Vitaceae > Vitis > Vitis riparia. The sequence continues at coordinate 21,470,557 of NC_048442.1, read as the reverse complement.
CAATTATCCTGAAGTTTCAATTGTGAGTTAATAAGCAGAGACAGTAAGCGTATGACATCTAATATGACCAGTTTTAGATTTTTCAGGTGTTTTCAGTATTGTGCCTTAACATGCAGCCATGCAATAGATACCCATCACTAAAGTGGAAAATTCAGTAAGCTTTTCCCCCATTGTCATTGTATTGCCAAAATTTGAATGGTAAAACAATTTTTTTTTTTGGTGATCAGGATTTATTTTCTTTAGTTTGCACCTACACTTTGTTCATATCTAGAAAACATGTAATGGATACCACAGATTTCTCACCCTTTTGAAAATTGCTTCCTGATTTCATTTTTTTTTTTTATAGATAAAAAGGAAGTATATTAAACTAAAAGAGGAAGCACCAAAAACAGTGCCCTCCAAGTATATAGGGAGTATACAAACAAGCCCAAAGACACACCCCTAAGGGGAAAGGAAAACAACACACCAACTTCCCTTACTTAGAGCCTAACCAATCTAAAAAACTTACAAGAGAAGAAGGGCTCAAAACCAAAGAAACCCTGACCCAAGACCAAAGATTACATATAAAAGAATATTTCAATCTTTGAAGCGAAAACTCCCCATTCCCAAAAGCTAAAAAATTCATTTCCTTCTAGATTGACCAAAAAATACACAAGGGAGCCATTTGCCAAGCCTTCTTATGAGTTTTCCCACAAACGCTCCATGCCAGCCAAGAAGAGTTTCCTTCACTGTACATGAAAGAGTCCAAGTCATACCAAAAAGGGAGAAAATAAGATTCCACAAGACCCACGTCTTGACACAATGAAGTAAAAAGGTGATTCATCGTTTCTACTTCCGATAGACAAAGAAAGCACCTGTTTGCCAAAGAGAACCCCCTCCTTTGAAGTTGCTCCAAAGTTAAGACTTTACCCCAGGAAGCCTCCCAACCGAAGAAAGCTACCTTAGGAGGCACTCTCACTCTCCAAATACCATCTCAAGGGAACAAAGAAGAGCCTCTGAGCTCCAAAATAGAATAAAGAGACTTGACTGAGAAAGCGCCACACTTTGAAGCTGTCCAGAACACTCTATCTTCCTCCTCCTTTTGCACCTAGGAGGCTTGGATCCTTTGCAAAAAATGCCCCACCACCTCGATCTCCCAATCATTAAACGCCCTTGCGAAAAGAGGGGTCCAACCATCTCCATCACCAATGGGATTCCAAACATCCGAAACCCACGGATTCTTAGACAAAGAGATGGAAAAAAAAAGAGGAGAAGGACTCACAAAGTGGCACATCTCCACACCACTTGTTCATCCAGAATCTCACTCTCTGCCCACTACCCACATGGTAGGCCAATTTGCCATTTAAAAGCAACCACTCCTTCCTAATTGCTTTCCAAAGCCCAACACCATATCTCCCACTTACTTCCCGAGTGCACCATCCCCTCTCCTCTTCACCATACTTGTGACTTATGACTCGCCTCCAAAAAGCCTCTCTTTCATTTGCATACTGCAAATTCCACTTACATAAGAGAGCTCTATTCATCAGTGCTAAATTTCTCACACCTAACCCACCTTTCTTTTTATCCAAGCAAATTAAGTTCCACCTAATAAGGTGTGGCTTTTGGACGAGAGCTCCCCCACCTCACAGAAAATCCCTCTGGATCTTTTCTAATCTCAGCCTCACTTTTCTTGGCAAGTAGAAGACAAACATAAAGTATATAGGCATACTAGAAAAAGTGCTTTGAATTAGAGTGAGTCTCCCTCCTTTTGAAATATATTGCCTCTTCCACATAGCAAGCCTTCTACGAAAACACTCTTCAACACCATCCCACACAGCCATTGATTTGAAGGGTGCCCCTAAAGGCAAACCCAGATAACAGGAAGGGAGCCCACCTACTTTACAACCCAACTCCAAGGCCAAATCCTCTATATCATGCACCCTACCCATTGGGATTAACTCACTCTTCTCTAAGTTAATCTTCAACCCTAAACACGCCTCAAACCACATGAGAAGCCAACTTAGATAAGTCATTTGATCTAAAGACTCCTCACAAAAAACTAGCGTATCATCCGCAAATAACAAATGCGAGATTTGTAGCCCCTCACCACTCCTACCTCTCACCCTTCACCCAGATAAGAAGCCCCCACTAATAACCCTTCTCAATAAGCAACTAAAAACCTCTATGACTATCACAAACAAATAAGAAGAGAGGGGATCTCCTTGTCTTAACCCCCTCGAGCTTTGGAAAAAACCGGAAGGAAAACCATTTATTAAAATAGAAAATCTCATAGTAGAGATACACCATTCTATCCACTTTATCCATCTCTCCCCAAAACCCATCTTTTTAAGAACTGCCAACAAAAAACTCCAACTAACATGATCATAAGCCTTCTCTATATCCAACTTACATAACACACCCCCTACATTGTCTTTTAGCCTTGAGTCCATAGCCTCATTTGCAATCAAAACTGCATTCAAAATCTATCTACCCTCTACAAAGGCATGTTGGGACGCCAAGATCACTTTTCCCATCACCTTTTTAATTCTATTAGCCAACAACTTATAGAGGCTGCCCACAAGGCTAATTGGCCTGAAGTCTTTCAGATCTTCCGCATCTCCTTTTTTTGGAACTAAAACCAGGAAAGTAGCATTCAGTGACTTTGCAAATCTGCCCCTCTCATGGAATTCTCTAAAAAAACCCATAATCTCAATCTTCACCACATCCCAACAAAACAATCAAAAAGCCATGGTAAAGCCATCCGGACCAAGGGCTTTGTCCTTGCCTAGATTTGTAAGAGCTGCATACACCTCTCCTTCCGTAAAAGGAAATTCCAACCCCTTAGCCTCACTGCTTGCTAACCTCATGAAAGACAACCCCTCAATACAAGGACACCACCCCCCTTCTTCAGAATACAACTTTTGAAACGCCCCCACCACACTATTTTTTAAATCATTCTCTTCCGTATACCAACAACCAATTTCTTCTACTATGAGCATTCGCCATCCTGTGAAAGAATCTAGTGTTATTGTCCCCTTCCTTTAACCACAAATCCCTAGACTTCTGTCTCCAAGATATTTCTTCCCTCAACATCCAAGTCTTATAAGACTCCCTAGCCTCCTTCCTTGCTTCACAATCTTCCAGATTCAGAGTTGAATATTTCTCCATTTCATCCCAATACCCCACCTATCTGAGAGCTTCACCCTTTTTAGTGTCAATGGTACCAAACACTTCTTTATTCCAATTATTCAGAATATCTTTTAAGGCTCTTAGTTTTACGTCCAAAACAAAGCTGAAAGTCCCTGTGAAATTTAAGCTCCCCCACCACTTCTTCATTTGGTCCTTGAAACCCTTCTCCTCCAGCCACATGTTCTCAAATCTGAAAGGGGAAGGACCTCTCTTCATGCCTCCACCTTCTAGGAGAATGGGAAAGTGATTAGAATCTGGTCTGGGAAGGATCCCCTACACAACCCCATTGAACATACTGTCCTAGTTATCTGTCACTAAAAACCGGTCAAGTCTAGATTGGGACTGATTATTCAGCCCGCCTCTCCAGGTAAAAGGACCCCCCTGTAAAGGAAAATCCCTTAGCTCTAAGTCCTCTACCACTAATTTCATTTTGAGACTGTTGTTTAAAGAACACCACCGGATGATTGTTGAAACTCCATTAAATCATTACAAATCTTATCAACATTTATGAGTTAGGGATTATGGCAACATTAGAGCCCCGTCCTCACATCTACCTCTTGTCTGCACCTGTTTCAATTATTGTTCTCAATTGTAGCTATGAGTGAAGCTGTGGTGGTCAACAAGCAGTCTCATGGTAGCTTAATTAAGCCAGAGTAAGAAGTGGTTTTGCAAGATGACTAAGGTGAGAACCTAAGGGGTTCTTAGTGGCTATTTAATGATTAAGAATCTAAGGCAACCAGGATGCAAGCCCTTTTTGGACATTCAGGTAATTATTCCAGGCTCCTTGAAAAAAAAGTTAAATCATCTTCATCTATGAGCCCTTTTGTTGAACCATGGTTGTAGTAAGCCCCTTAAGCTTCTGTCAACTTTCCATAAAGTTGAAAAACAAGGTCCAACCAAATTAAAACTACAAAAATTTTGCAAGCTTTCTTTAGCTTTTGTTTTTTATTCGTTTTTACTTTTTTACAAGTAACTCATTATTAGATCCAAACCAAAGTAAAACTACTAAATTTTTTGCATCAGTTGATCAGTTCCCCTTATTTCCTAGTAATAGAATTATGATTCAAGTCCTTCAGGATTTTTTTTTTCTCTTATAAGTAACTTATTATTATTATTTTGGGTATATAGCAACCTCCCTATCCTAGCCCATCGCTTGCTATCTCAACCATGCCTCAGGGCAGTCCTTCAACAATTTATTCTTTCAAAACAATACGAATAAGATTCATTGGTGTAGTTAACCGTAAATACAAAGTCTTTATAGCATATATAAAAGCAATATATGACCTTTGCTTACTTCTATGACTGAAAGAGGGAATCAATGGTTAAACATTGCATGCAGCTAAAATGACACCAAGCTGTTTTTTTAAAGTTTTTAGTATGAAAAAGTCACAATACTCCAATTCCATATTTCTTGAATAGAAGCTACTCTAATCACAAACCACTTGGAACCCAGCACATAAAAAGAAAACAGTAAACATACCTGTATCAAATATATCAACTAGTATATCTCATCATCAGGGATATCTGGTGTCAAGAATTTCCTTGGATCCTTACTGATTTCCTCATAATTCAGTCTTGACTTCACCTTTTCTGGCACAGGCACAAGTGGAATAATGCTATCTCTATCAATAACAGCATCAATTATTCCATATTCAACTGCTTCAATTGGAGACATGTAACGATCCCTATCAATATCTTTCTCGACTTGTTCAAATGAGCGACCACTAAAACCTGCGATAATTTTTGTGACATTACTTTTATTATGCATAATTTCCTGGGCTTGAATTTCCACATCTATTGCTTGGCCACTAGCACCTCCAAGAGGTTGATGAATCATTATCCGTGTGTTGGGCATTGCAAAACGCTTGCCTTTGGTACCACCACCCAGGATTATGGAAGCTGTTGATGCAGAAATGCCAAGTGCAACTGTGGAAACATCTGCCCTAACCAGCTGTACAATGTCATAAATAGCCATTGTAGCACTAGTACAAACAATAACAACAAAAGCAAATTAGTGAAGAGAAGGAGACAAGCACAACCCAACCAAGAAAACAATTTTTACAAGAAACAAGATGACATTTGACTTGAATGAAAGATGATACAAGGAATACACCAAAAAGAAATTGAAAATTCTCTGAAATACATGCAAATGACAGATTTCTCAAAGAACCATAAAAATTTATTCAACTTTTCCTTAATGACACTGATCCCACATCAAAAGATATGCCTTTGATCTTGAAGAACAAGCTACAATTCCATCAGTCATAATACTATCTTAAAGTCAAGGCCCAAAGAGAAGCAATATACTGGACCCTATCCCAATGATCCTACAAGAGGATATTCTACAATAAAAAGATGGTGAAAGAGACACATGATCAAAACATCTTTCCAGATGGAAAATCTGCATATTAAGAACCATTCAAAATTTGTTTAGAGAAGGCCTCCTACAGAAGGACATTACATTTTTTTTTTTTTGATAGGAAACCACGCAAGAATATATTGATAGAAAAAGAAGTACAAATGGAGGATGAGGAACAGAAGGACATTACATCAATTGACTATGCTGATCTTTTGTTTAGCAAGTGCATTTTTTGCTGATGTTCTTAACATTCTTTATCTGTACTTAATAAAGGCTTATCTGTCCTATGTTGTTTGTGGGTCAATGAATTTTATCAAAGGTGTAAGGTAACAAGGGAGGAGCTGAGGGGAAATCATAAACTATTCTTTGTCTAAAGGTAATCTTGAAAGGTCAAATATTATATGTCCAAAGGTCAAAGATAAAGCATTTAAAAAATGGATCAGTCATGTCTATCAAAAAAAAAAATGATCAGTTATAATGTGAATTTGGAAAATATTTTTACAAGCCCCCAACAGTCAACTATTCTTTGTCAACCCCTAATCTCCAAATAAAAAATAGAGAAGGATAAATCATCAAATGGATTCAACATAGAAAGACAGAAATGAAAATAAAAGAGGGAAAGGAAATAACCTTACATCTAAAGCAAATGAGCAAGCAAAATGCCACAAATGTAGGTTTTTCTTAAGCAACGATGTGTCACTTAGATAACTCAAGTTACTAGAAGTTGCTAAGCCATCCTTGCCTCAAACAGTTGCCAGTAATGCTGAGCAAAGATAGACAATATAAAAGTTTAAGATGTAAAGAGAAAAAAAAAAACAAAGGGATACCTAGTAATTTTGGAAGAATGGATGCTTTTATTGCACAAGAAAACTCTCTATGAGGCTTGAATACTTAAGGCCCTCAAAGAATGTTTTAGAGACCTAAGGCTTTTGAAGACTCCCTAGAACCTTCCCTGATCCAAAGGTTTGCTGCACTTCACAGCATAAGGGTTATTTACACTATCATAATCTAGATTTTCCTACATTTCTGAAAGCTTCCAAAATGTTCCGACCGTATGAAGGAAGCTCCAACTTGAAGGGTCATTGTGGATGAGTTTTCACAATGGTAAGCAGCTTATCTTCGAGTAAAAGAATCTTCTGCCAGCTATTAATACTCAAGGGAGGGCTCATGTGTGTAGGATGTGATAAAAAGTTGCTAAAAAATGAAGCTTCCAAGAAAAAAGTTACTAAGTATCCAGCAAAGAAATCATTTCTGATTGTCTTTTCAGCATAAACATAGCATGTTTTTCTTAAAAACAAAGAATAATACATATGCTACATGGCATGCTCCCCAGAGTCTTGTGTACGGATTTACTAAACTATATTTTGACATACCCTTGACAAGACCAAGAGTAAACCATAATTTCTCTCTCTCTGCAACCACAGCCACCATCAATACAAACAGATGGAAAAAAACCCATTCATAGCCAACCTTATCAACAAGGTCAATAGAAAAATTCACACCCATTCACTAGCACAACCTTTTGATTTCTATTTCAATTTTACACCATCTATGAGGTGCTCTACCTGAAGTATCCATTATATACTTCGTATGAAACTAGACCAATCAGATAGACCTGCACAATATGGGTAAAAGGGGAAAAAACGAATGGAAATATATTTCTTTAATTCAACTCATCCAGATAGCAGTGTTATAGCCCAACCTGAGTTTCTTAGCTTCTCAAAAAGTATGGGGCACACAATAAATTTTTTTAATCCTAATTCAATTGGGCTCAGTCTCTATTTGTTTCGGATGGGAAGAGTTTCTTCGGAGAATTTTTTCCAGAAAGATTGCTCCATCTAATTTCACAAATCGTCTTCCTCTACCTTCAAAAAGAGGAAAATTAACTAGTCCGAAATGCTGTTGGTGTACCTGAGGGAGCCACCAGGGGAATTGATGAAGAGCCTGATGTCCTTGGTGGGGTCCTGAGCGTCCAACAACAGCAACTGACTGATTATGGCATCGGCCACAAAGTCGTCCACGTTGTTCCCAAGGAAGACGATCCTCTCCTTCAGAAGCAGGCCCATAGCGTCCGCCTCCGCCCCTCTGGCGCCCATGCCCGGCGTCTGAGAGCCATGGGTTAGTGGAAGGGCTAAAACTGAATCTAGGGTTTTGGGATTGAGGGCCTTGAGAGATGGAGAGGAGGAGAGTGAGGCGGAGATAAGGGGGCGCAGGGAGAAGGAAGAGGGCTTGCGGAAAGAGGTGGTGCGGAGATTGGGAAACCCTAGGGAGGGAAGTGGAGAAGAAACTGAGAGCAGGCCCATTGAAAAAGAATCAGTGAGAGTGAGGTTTCTCTTGAGTAGCTCTCCAGTGGCTGGGACTTGGGATTCAAAAATGAAAAACCCAATCCCTCCTTTTTATCCGCTTTCAGCGGTTCAGTCTGGTGTCTTAAGCTTAATGTGGATGTACGTAGGTCCTCTCTAGTTCTAAGTAGTTATTCACAATGATCTATGGGTATCAAGTTTGGGCCAAAATTAACAAAGGGTTTAGATATATGGTAAGACCCTAAAGTGGTTTTTTATCCCTATGAATTGGGTTACGATTAACGGAGACTTGTCAACAGAGACGAGACTTGTGACAATAAATATTCTTAATAGAGGTACCATAATATCTCATGGTATTAAAATAGTGTGTTCTCTTAGGTGATTTAAAGGATATGTGATCTAAAAGACTATGATCATAATAATCCCTTCAATGGAATTTTAACATGTCCCTTGGAATTAGAGTATGTCAATTGATCATATAAAGGGGATTTATAACTAAAAAACTGGAGATATAATTTTGATAAGTGTTAATACTACTTTATTAGATTACAACTACTAGTTCATAAAAAGTTTGCATGTAGTGAATAGTAGGGCATGGTCTCCAGTTATGCTCATTGTAATTTCATAGGATATTAGAATGTAGTTGATTATCTTTAGTGGAGTGTTAATCAGCTTTAGAATTAGATTACGAGGGAGCCAATATTTTCCCACGGGTTTTATTGTTCCCTATTCAGACTTTTTTTTCCATGCAGACACATTTATTTTGAGGGATTTGGGTTTTTGGTTCACAAGTGTGTATAAGGGCATTTTGGTAAAAAAATATAAGGTTGCTCTACATCTAATGAATTGTCTTTTTTATATGAGTTAATTAATTAATTAGAGCCCATTAGGGCTAATTAATTAATTAGGATTTAATTAGACTAAATTAGGTAACCCAAACCCAATTTAGGCTGAGTCACTTAAGCTCATAGGAAAGCCCTACAAATACCCATGTTAAGGGTTAGAGTTTTAGTTTTGCCCGTCATCTTCTAGTGATAACCTTTAGAGAGAAATCCTAACTAAGGATGAAAATATCGGTAATCATAGCTATATCGGTACCTTGATTTTACAGATATATCGAAGCTATATTGGTGGAAAAAAATATCGGTAGACCTAATATTGATCAAAATTCATGGCAATGTAAGAAAAATCTCATACAAATATGATTAAAAATACAATAAACATTTTAAAATTATTTAATGAAGAATTTGATATATATATATATATATATATATATATGGTTTATTATATTTAATAATAATATTGTATGTATGGATAAAAAATATGTATTTTATAAGTGTACGCTTGTTATTAGATTATATTAAATATTATTTCATAATAATATTGTGATATTTAATTATAATATGTCTAATTTTAAAATATATTTAATATTAAAATTATGATTCATTTAATTTAATTATATTAAATAATATAAAATAAATTATAATATATGTAAAAAAAAATTAATATTTAATTAATTTATTAATGATATTAAAAACATTGAAAAAATTATGATGATAATTTTTATATTTTTTATAATCAATTAAATGAAAATTTTTCATTTAATTATAATTAATTTTTTCTCTAAAATATTCTTTTAATATTTTGTTTATATCTCAAAAAATGCCGTTTTTGTTTTTTTTAGAAATATTGCCCAAAAATCAATGATAAATTACTGAAATATTGAAGATTTTTTGTCATGACAGCTGATTAATTGGGAAAATTGGCGATTTATCACCTCCAACCAATATATCAATAATATATTGATGATTTTTTAACAATATTTACCGAATTTTCTCATCTCCGATATATCACTATGATATATTGCTGATATATCGTGACATTTTTATCCCTGACCCTAACTACCCTCTGAAGAGAAAAACCCACACTTGTTAACATGAAGACAACTTGTTTAATAAATGAGTTAAGTTAAATCATATATGAATTAATCTGAATAAATTGTTAATACAATTCTAACCCATTGAACTTGTTAAGACAATTTTAATTTATTTAATTTGTTAATACAATCATAACTTGTTTAATCTATTTAAAAATTTAAATTTATGATATCATGTTAAAATATTTTTAACTTCTTTAAGTTTTAAAATTTTAAATCTTAATTAATTTAATTATTTAATTTAATATTAATTATAATATGTTTATAGTTTAGAAAGTAAATTAAATTTTGGTTTTACCCTTGTTTATATTTTAATTATAAAACATTTTTAATCTTTATAATAAAATATATAAAATTTTAATTATTTATTTAATTCTTTTAGTCATATGACATTTATAATTATTTTATAATTTTTATAATATATAAAATGAATAAATTCATATGGGTTAAGGGAAGTCATAGACAAGTTGGGTTATAAATATGCCATTTAGATGTGATTAAGTAAACAAGTTAGGAAATGACAAACAATTTTAATATGATTAAGTTAGCCCTAGTTTTAAAACACATTTATAAAGTTAAGAGGAGCTTATACTAATATAACCCCAATAATTTTTACCCTATTCGATGTGGGACATTATAATCACTCCCTATGCAAACAATAAACCTTCACGAGATTAAAGATCGACTTTGATATTATTTATAAAAATCCTCACGTTGGGATTGAAGATCGACTTTAATATCATTTATAACCATCCACATGTTTTATATTTAAATGGATTCAAAGGGCCTTATGACTATAAAACACATCTATGAAGTTAAGAAGTATTCATATTTATATAGCAAATTTTTTTTTTTCCTATTCGATGTGGGACATCACATAAGTAAATCGGTTAAACAGATCAATAGGGTTGAGTAGTCAAATTTGAATATGATTCATTTATTAAACAGGTTATATATGATTATTTAAATTGACATGATGATAACATAAACATGATTATATTTAACCTAAACCCGTGAAAATTGAATATCGTCAAAATTGCCATCCCTAGGCATGCCATGTAGGTCAACACCTCCCTTTCAAGGGGTAATTTAAAACATTCAAAAAGCGTTAAGAAAAGACATTACCCATACTTGTGAGACATAATAACGTTTTTTCATGGGACTTGGGCCTGGCTCATTGCTCATAACGGCTCTTCGTAATACAATTTGAATGATCGGACACCCATGGTACGGCCTTGGCGATACATCTTGGTAATCTATGGTCACACATCTTGGGAGCCTGTGGTGCTTTGGGCCGCATGCCTTGAGGTATCAAAAGATATTTTATTTCTAATTTTAATTTTTTTTTTAATAGAAAATATAGTTTTGAACTTTGAAGAAGCTGCCTGTGGCTTTCCAAAGGCAAATCCAAACAGCCTTTACTATACTGTTTACACTGTCACATAATTTGGTGGGCCCCAGTGTTTGCCAGCGTGGCAAGAGTAAATACAAATAAAGATCGCCAAAACAAAAAGAATAAAAGAGAACCCCCGAAACCCCAAACGCATCTCAGACCTCTTCGATCACCCTTGATATCACACTCCGTTCTTGTTTCCGGCCAACACCTCCACCGGCGGCGAACCCTTCGTCGACACTCCCTGCCGCATTCGCACAGTCCGCAAGTTCTCAGGTTTGTCTCTCCGGATGATGCCGTTTTAATCTGAAACCTATCCTTCGATTCATTTTTGCTTTCATCTGTTTTCTGAATTCAGTTTGCTTTGATTCTTTCTTGTTTTCCTTTTGTCTGGTTCATGGATTTAGATCTGCAAATTGTTCTCGTAAATCGACTGGTGATTTTAGTTTAATGGACAATTGAACTTATAATTTTACTCTATTGAGTTTTTTACGAAGGAAAATTAGGATCAGTCCACTTCTGGGATCTAGATTTAGCGTTCTGTGATTTTTTGTTATCATTTTATTTATGGAGTGATGCTATACAAAATAGAAAATTTTCAGCACATGATTTTGTACTATCCATTGCAAAGGGAACATGCCTTACCATCCAAAGAGAGAGATTTAAGTTAATTGAAATGAAGAAGGGGTGATGGAGCTACTGCATGCCTTGTAATTTTTTTCAAATTCAGGCCATTTATGTACTGTGTCTTTTGGGAAACGAATTATGTGAAGAACCGTCTTGAATCAATGGATGATGGGGCAGTTTTATTTCTAGAAGTGAGGGAAATGCAATCCACTTTCTACAAACCTTGTCAAATTGTTTTGTTTGTGTAGTATCATATTTTTTCCCCCTCCTCAGAGTAAAGGGGATTTCATGGTTGTGATCTAATTCACTTTGCTGGATAGTTGGCAAAAATATTTTATTTGTGAAGCATCTAAATATTTTTCTTTTTCTATCTCTAGGTTAAAAAGATGAAATTGCCTCTACACTGCTATTTGGTTGCTGAGAAAAGTGAGGAAAAGCAAAGTAACTTTTGGACTTTTATATTTGCCATGCAGGTTTAAACAAAAGTAAAGCATGTTTTCTTAATTGGTAAACCAGATACTTGTATTAAGCTTGGTTGAGAACAGGTTTTTGAATTCTTGGTTCCAGGTATTGAAGAACCTAAAATTAAAATTTTTTCTGCTAAATTTTTGGGAAAACCAAATGGAGCTTCTAGATTTTCTGTTTAGTAGAACGTGATGGTCTAGCCATGGACAAAGTAAATTTGGAGAACCAATGATCAAGTACAAGTGAAATTGATGAAGAGCTGTCTTTTTGGGTTTTTCAATGCTTTCAAGTTTGAGAAACTGAATGGAACTTTAGTGATTTGGGATTGTAGAATGGTAAACGGCATTGATGGTTCAGTTACTGGGCTTTGCAATCATGGACAAATTAAAGTTGAAGAACCAAAAGTGTAATTAATGAGCCTATTCTTTTTAAAATAAATTTTGCAATCAGAATTTGTTTTCCTTCTAAATTCTAGAGGAGTTCTTATGGGGAAGATAGCAGATGGTGTTTAAAAGCATGGATGTCCTTGGTGATGGGCCTAGTTAGTTACTTGGTCTTATGGTGCTTTGGTTGGAATAATTCACCAGCCATTTAGTCATCTTGATGATAGGTAAAAATGTGTTTTAGTTTTTGTTTCTTTGTCCTTGTTGGTACACTCATTGTAGGAGAGGTTTGATACCTTGTTTAATTTCTAATATGCTTTTTGTTTCCCTCATAGTGCAAACCTATTTTAGAGTAAATAAGAAAGTTCATCAGATCTATGAATATAGGATACTCTACTTTCTAGCACTATCTTACTATCTTTTTGATGCTTTGAATATGATGGCATAATGAATTTTTCAAAAGAAACAAGAGAGTTGGTGTAAAATTAGAAAATTTTGAGGAAAACAAGTGAAGGTCATTGTAACTTGTAAGAAGAAAAATTGAATAAAGTAATTGTTGTTTGGGGAGTGTTGCAAGGTAATGTTTGTTTGGGTGGGGTTATAATTGGTGAAGGGAAGGGAACGAGGCGTGAAGATTGTATATTTTTGGTGGTTTTCCTTTTCTTTCCATTTTTATATAATTCAAAGGAAAAAAAAAAAAGATGCACAAAAACAATTAATGAATTTCCTGATAGAGCTTTTAAGGTACTATTGCTCACATTTGAACTGCTAAACCACACCCACTTGTTCCTTTCACATGCATCTTCAGATCATCCCCTCTTATGACATTAGTTTCTCAAGTTAGGCAGTAGCTCCATAAAAATGGTGCCAAGAAATTTCTCTTTGTTACCAAGAAAGGCGCCTGAAAATCCATGCTGTCATCTACCACAAAAAAATCTATATAGAATACAAGGTTTACCCCTACTAGGACTTATAGAATGGCTGGGCACCTAGGGGTTTAGAATTTTCCTTCTACAATGCTATAATGCATAGGTGCCTTTTTGGTAGGTAATATAGATTACAAGTACTTTTTGTTCATAAAGCACTTTAGGGCATGCTCTTGTTTTAATTTTACAAGTCCAGTGCGTTAATAACAGCTGCAAGTTTGCGATGTGACTTCATGGAATTTTGAGGATTTTTTTCTTTTTTCCTTTTTTTTTTAACCTAGAGTTGCCATATCAGGTTTTTCATGAGTTCAAGTTGACATGTTTGGCTGTTGTGGCATTTCAGTGAAATTGCGTGGAAGTGGCTATTTTGGAAATTTATATTGCCAATTCAGTTTTCTTTTGGCTTTACTATATTGACTAGTTTAGAGTGATTTCTGTTTGCTGATTGTTCATCCAGCATGGTCTTGTACCTTTCTAAGTTAACTTCATCTTCTAGTCAGCTCCTATATTTTCTGTGGTGTGCTTCTTTCAACCCTTTTACTCACATTATATTGGAAAACTATGATTATTTATTGGGGTAGAAAATGAAATATGAGATTTATTGCATTTAGTAATGTAATACTCATTCTTGTGTGGTGATGGAATAAAGTAATTATGTTGACCATCATACTGAGGTTATAAAAATAAGGTAATATTAATTGAATTTTGACATCGATTTTAAAAATGTTATAGAGATCCATGACAAACATTGAATTTTGGATGAAAATTCCTTGTGGATAATTATAACAGATATTTAACACCATGGGTGTACTGTGGATTCATTTGTAGGGGTTTACATTAGTAACTCATAGATTTTGGAAGATTTCCTGTTTTGATATCTGAGAAGTTTGTAGAACTTCAGTAGTCCTGGTGAATTTTGAACTTGGTGTGGAGGGATTTTGATTATTTTTTTTACTTATTTTGTGTTATTGGGATAAGCCCTTTGAATGTTTCTGCAGAAGCTAATCATTTCAGCGTTGTTGTTATTATGGATTGTGAATTGATTTCCTTATCATGCCATGTGTTAGTAAATATTTGACACATTTTAAATAAGTTTTCCTGCCTCAGAAAATTAATCTGATCCTTAGCTTTCTTTTCAGCTTTTAGAATTTTGACAAGATGTCTGGCCAAAGCCAGCGATTGAATGTCGTTCCAACTGTTACAATGCTTGGAGTCGTGAAAGCACGCCTTGTTGGTGCTACAAGGGGTCATGCTCTCCTCAAGAAAAAGAGTGATGCTCTGACAGTGCAATTTCGTCAAATCCTCAAGAAGATTGTATCCACAAAGGAATCAATGGGAGAGGTCATGAAAGCCTCCTCCTTTGCTCTAACTGAAGCCAAATATGTTGCTGGTGAGAACATCAAGCATGTTGTTCTTGAGAATGTCCAAAATGCATCTCTTAAAGTTCGATCCCGGCAAGAGAATGTGGCTGGTGTGAAGCTTCCCAAGTTTGAGTATTTTAATGAAGGGGAGACTAAGAATGACCTCACTGGATTGGCTAGAGGTGGCCAACAGGTCCAGCTCTGCCGAGCTGCTTATGTCAAAGCAATTGAGGTTCTTGTTGAGCTTGCTTCCCTCCAGACATCATTCTTGACTCTTGATGAGGCAATCAAGACCACAAATCGTAGGGTTAATGCCCTAGAGAATGTTGTGAAGCCAAGGTTGGAGAATACCATAATCTACATTAAAGGGGAGCTGGATGAGCTGGAAAGGGAGGACTTTTTCAGGTTGAAGAAGATACAAGGATATAAGAAGAGGGAAATGGAGAGACAGATGGCTTCAGCGAAGGAGTTTTCAGAGGATCAGTTTGCAGGGAAAGTTTCTTTGCAGAAAGGAATTTCATTAAATGCAGCACACAACTTATTGTCTGCAGCTATGGAGAAGGATGAAGATATAATTTTCTGAGGTGGAGGTTAGGTTTATATGCTTTCTCTTAGGTTGTGTGCCCTTTGGGTATGTTGCTTGTACTAATGGTGGTAACATACGGTTATTGTTTAGATGAGCACTTTTATGTTCTGAATAAAAAGTTCATGTATGTTTTTTGTGTCAACTCTGTAATCAAACTCTCATGATTCTGAGGCTTTAAGATTATTATTATCTTTTTCTGGAGAGTGTTTGGTTAATTCAGTGCATACCTAATTTATTGTATCAATTCTTGTTTCCATGGCGGTGATCTTCCTTTATAGCTGTGTTTTCTTATCTTTTGGAATGGTGTAGGCTTCCATGGGAGTCATCTTCTGTGTTCTTTGCCCCTGTCTAGTTCATCCGGAGGTGTTCAATACATTCCAAAATCTCCTTTATTTATTATAGTGGATATGGTTTTAAGATAAGTTACAAGTTTTTGGATACTCTTATTATTCCTGGGTTTTGCTTTGCTTAGGGATGGTAATGGAGATTGTTTTTCGTGTAGGGTATTTGTCCTCCCTTGTCCCTAATAGGCCATGTTTGAGGAAATGGTAAACAGATCAGACACGGGTTTGGGGATTTTTCTTTTTATTTAAACCTAAGTCGGGTATGATTGAGTTTGGGTATTGCCTTATCCTATTTCCCTATGCCTTGATTAGATTTATGATTAATAAAAATTATTTTAATTAATTGACTAACTTTTTTTTTTAACACATAAATGGCAGAATTATTTTTCATTAAAATAAAATATAAAAATTTATAATATTTATTTATTTATAAATTATATTTATTTTTAATATAATCAATTAAAAAAAAGAAATTTAAGACACTAAACTGCATAAGATTGGTATGGGAAGATCTCGGACTCGCCTTGCCTCGTTTATTATTATTTTTTTCCTTGGGGATAAGACTGTGTTTTAAGTAATTAAGACGGTTGGGATGGGGCTGCTTTGTCTGAATGTGTCCCGTTGCCATCCCAATGTTTGCTTGAGCGCAATGGCTACAGACATTCCGGGCTGGGCCAGGCCAGGGTTAAATAAACCAATTCTAGTGTCCCAAGTGTAGGTTGTCTGAGCTCACAGCCAAACGCAGCCCATAATAATAAAGCTCTAAAACTTTAAACCTGCAAATTTAAAAGTTTTTGAACTGGAAAATGTTAATATAATTGTTATTTAATTTGATTTGAAATTATGCAAATAGAGCCATTTTATATACCTGTAATTTTGTCTCTCTCTACCTGTAATTCTCTCTCTCTCTCTCTCTCTCTCTCTCTTGTAGTAGATCAAACATCATTTAAAACTTTTCAATAAATATTTTTAATTAGTATCTTTTTGATATATATATATATATATATATATATATATATATATATATATATATATATATATATATAACTAAATGAATATAAATAAAAATAATGATTTAAAATAGATAAATTAAATTAATTCAAGAAAAACTATGAATCTAGATGAAAAAGAATAAATTTAAAAGTATTTTTTTTCAAGGGTTCTTTCAATGGAAAAATAGTTGAAATAAGAAAAAAAAAATGATGAAGTTTATTTGTCCAATAAAAAAAACGGAAAAAATATAAGTACAAAGAAGCAAAGTGATTTCAAACTTTGTGATTTTTTTAATTGTTGGATCACTTTTTGAATTTCAAAATGAAAATGAGTGATGCCTATGTATCAATTGTTGCTTTACTTGGAATTTGTTTACTTCAAAGTTTTTTTTTTTTTAGAAAAATGCAAATAGTTTATAAAAAAAAAAAATCATATTTGAAGAATTTCAGGGAGAAAGGAAAGAAAAGATACATCGTGTTATACCTTATTTTTAATGTTTTTTCTCAATGACATTAAGAAGGTGGAATCTTAATGGAAATTTTGTTGAACACTATTATCTTTTAAAGAATTTTAACAGATATAACATATTATTGTTTTTACCTTATAACTATTATAAGATCATAATGATATTCATACGATCATAATTATTAATAGGATTTAGCTTTAATATCAAGGAGACACTTATCGAGAAGTGGAATTTTTGCACCTGATCTTATTCATTTGTACTTTAATATGATTCTTTGTTCTTTAGCAGCATTATTTGTACATTCGTCTAAGGTTATACATGGTTTTATGAACTTTTAATAATATAAATCGAGAGTTCGGTGGGTATTGAATTGGTATCTTAATTTTTTTTTTATTAATTACCTTTTTAGACACTTCTTAAATGAAATTCATATATTTTTTTCCCTTTTTTTTTTTTACTTTCTAATATCTTCGTTTTTCTAGAAAGAATGATATTTTTCATTGGTAAGATATATGAAAGCGTCAGCCTGCATTTGACAGGGATATATGAATGTAAAGTGTGCAGTGAGGCCAACAATTTTGATGACCAAATGACAAAGGATTGAAAATGATATTTCTTAAAATGAGATGCCTTCCAAGACAGCCAAATATGTCTAAACAGAGAGTCGAGTGGTTATTTCTCACCTGGGTCCTGATAGAATAGACGGCAACACAGGAGAGGCAAAACCCACATTAATCTCCCTCCGATGTACTGCTTCAGTCGCTCCTACTCCTGATGAATTAAAGAAATTGTAGTCCAGATTATCTTCAACATCGATCACCCCCTCCAAGACCTTGATCACCATCGACATAGAAGGCCTTCTACCATTGTCATTTTGTAGACACCATGCAGCAAGCCTCATCAGCTCCGCAGCTTCTTCTCCATGTAACTGCATATCCTCACTGTACTTATCAACCAAATCCAACATCTGATCTTCCTCAGCCTTTCTCTTAAAAAGACTTAACAAATATTTATCTTCCCCGGGCTGAGAGTGATCCAAATTTCTTCGCCCACACAAAATTTCCAGAGTCACAATACCAAAGCTATAGACGTCCACTTTTTCTGTGATTGCGGAGATCAGCCATTCAGGAGCCATATATCCTGGAGTTCCTCTCAAGGTTGTCACAACTTGGCTTTGGTCCCTGTCCATTAGCTTGGACAGTCCGAAATCAGAAACTTTTGCATTGAAACTTTCGTCTAAAAGGATGTTCTGGGGTTTGATATCTAAGTGGATGATTTTCTGTCTGCATTCTTCGTGGAGATAGGATAGACCCTTTGCTATATCCAGGATGATCTTCCTCCTTGTTTGCCAATCAAGAGCAAGCTCTTTGTTTCTGTGGAAGATCCATTTATCCAAGGAGCCATTAAACATGTATTCATAAACCAAGCATCTATTTGATTTGTTGGCACAGTATCCTACCAGTCTCACCAAGTTCAAATGGTGAATGCGGCCTATGGTCTCAACCTCAGCTAAGAAATAATCCTTTGTCTCAGATAAACCATTGATACACTTCACAGCAACTTTTGTTCCATCTGTCAGAATCCCTTCAAAGACTGAACCAAATCCTCCTTTCCCAAGCTCCCGACTAAAATTTTCAGTGGCCGCTACCAAGATTTCGTGAGAGAATCTAGTTGGCATCCCTGGTACTTGGAGCAGATCTTTATCCTCCCCGTCTTCCTTGACATCTTTTCCTATCAAAATTAGATATCTTCCTATGATAATAGCTATAAAAACCAGGCCCACGAAAGCTCCGAAAGTAGACAACAGCTGACTAATGATAGTCTCTGGACTTGAGGAAGATGGAGGATCCCCCGGATTTGAGATATTCTGCACCTTAATGAATGTCGTCAACCCCGGTGGATGAGCATCCTTCATCAGCGAAAATATTTCAGATAGTAGATAGCAAGCTCCGACACTAGACCAAAAGACTGCAGCTTTGCAGGAGCAATTACTTAAACAGGCCTGCTTGCAACTTTCAATGTCACTTTCTTTTTTATTAAAAATCCCAAAATTGTTTGGGAGAATAAGCGCGGACACTGTGCTTCTGAGCATAAGAAGACTCTGATAATGAGAAGCATTGCAGGATAGGGGTGTGATTTCTTTACACCCAAGGTCAGGTTCCTCATCATTTACTGGCGTGAAATATCTTGTTTCTCCTGCAGTTGGTCCTGGACAAAAGCACTGCTGTTCTGAGCAAACTCCATATTTGCCACATATCATAGGGTATGCACAGCTGAAGTCTCCAAGAAGGGGATTGGACAAAACCTTCCAAATGTCATTGACAAACCCATAAAATGTCAAATGACCTTTGGGTCCCAACTTCATGTACTGAGCAGAAAAAGGGTCAGGAAAAGAAAAAACGGGCTGAGCGGAGGGAAAGAGGAGACCTTCTTTCCTGAATATGACATATCTTGATTCTGTACTATTGTGATAACCATGAGAGAGAAAAAAATAGTTATGGGACCCAATACGAGCAACCACACTATGGTTAGTGATGAAAAATGAAATCAAACCTTGAGACCAGTCTTTGTTGGATGCACTAGCTGTGAGTTTCTGACCGAAAACCAGAATCTGTCCTGGAACTAGACTGTCGGTTGGATGATCAAAAGACTGCCAGACAGATGCGTTATTGCTGTCAAACAGCACCAGGTTTCCTATCTCGGTCAAGTTTAAGCCCACAACAGACTTACCAGATGTGTTAGAGGACCAAACAAAAGTACCATCGGCATCTCTCAAGATCAAATCTCCATCTTGCGTGAGTTGCAAGGTTGCATCATCTCTAACCAGAAAGTTCTGATTAGCAGACCACACTACTTTTGGGACTTGTAGATAATTGTATTTTCCGGGTGGTGGGAATATGAGGATAGCGAAAAGGTAACCTTCACAATTATAATTGCAGTAGAAGCCACATGCGAAACTCGCATTGATGCCTTGTCCAAGAAAGATTGGCCTTAGCGTGGAGTTATCTTCAGAACCCACACTAATATCTCGAGACCCATTATTAATCCATGAAGATGAAAGATTGGCGGCAGAGTCATAGGCTGTTAGGGCATTGACAGGGAGGGAAAAAGGAATAAAAAGAATAGGACACCCAAGAAGACAACCCAGAATTCTGCTGATGCCCATAGCTTCAACGGACAAAAGGAAGTAAAAGAAGAAGATGTTATAATTATATAAATATACATGGAATAAAAATTATATGTTTATGTTTTCTATAGAGTCAGGGTACAATGCTTGGCTTCTTTGGTCGTTAACATTTAGGCATCTAAAATGGTATATGTCCAGCAATTTCCAGGTGTATTGAAACATGATGGATAGAAAGAAACAAATGATGAAGATTTGATAATATCGTGACAGTATACATATTATTTGGGGAAGGTGACCAATGAGTTTTCCTATATATCGTCGTGTAATACTAAGGATGGACAGAAACAAATAATTGAGAATTGAGAATATCCTCGCATTTCACGACGGGGATGAGTTAATTTTCCAACTGTCATCATCTTGCCCCCACAACTTCAAATAGAGAAAGAAATTTTATTCACTCGCTGGTCACCTTGATGGACCTCTCTGTTGGTGTCGAGCTAAACAGAGTCAAGTCTGTCTACCTACCTTCATTGGAGCCAGGAGGACTTCTGAAAAGGACACTTGGAGGGAAATCCCCCACAATCTCTAAATTTTTAATTAATTCCCCCAAAGTGAATTTTAGTGACCCATCCTAGGCTTCCACCCCTGAAATAGAAGGCTATCCATCAAATATCTTCATCACAAAATTCAGTTTATATCCCTACAAGAAACATAAATTTTTGTTTCTTACAATTACTTATTGATTTTGGTCATATGTGTAACCCTTGAGTGTTCAAAAGTTTGCACAATTGATCATGTGTACGACTAGTTGGACTTCAATCTATAATCTTAAAATTTAATTCCATTAAATATTTTTTAAATTAATGTTGTATTATCTAAAAATAATGCTACCAAATTGAATATTATGTAAGTTTTGAAAGAGATCAAAATAAGTTATTAGTGAAGAGATAAAAAATGGGATATTAATGAAGAGATTTATAAAAAATAAGTAATTAAAGCATACATGCACACATGTATTGAATTAACAAAAAAAATATGCAAAAAGATGTGATGTCCATAGTGAAAGAAGAAGATTGGGAAAATATGACATTCCTTCCTTATTGATGATTGATGAATATTTCTATACAAATAACGTTTGAGGGGATAAACCTCGACTATCTAAAAATAAGAGAACAAGTCTATTTTCTACTTTAATTCAAACTAATAATTATTATCTTCTATTTTAAGTTAATTGATAATAGATAAAGACTAATATTTAAATTAAAGATAAATATTAACTTTCATTAACATGCTCCCTCAAATTGGAGCTCCAATAGGGGATTCCAATTTTGTTCTCGAGAGAAAGAAAGTGATGACATTATAGCGGTTTTGTCAAATTATCCGATAGTTAATCTTTTGATGACGCATGAGCAACATGAAAAATACCATTTTGAATTTGATCATGAATGAAATGAAAATCAATGCCCACATGCTTCATGTGAGAGTGAGACAATGGGTTGGAGCACAACTGCATTGTACCAACATTGTCATAAAAATCATATATAGGTGGGTGATTAGAGCCAAAATATGTACTCCAATAGCACATATATTATATGATTTATGCAATATAAAAAACTCAAATCGTCCAACTTAACTGAAATCAATGCTAAAACCCTAATTATGGATTTAATTTCTAATTTGAGCCTAATCCTAGGTTTAAGAGAAGAAAAAAAATGATTAGTGCAAAAGTCATTATCAATCAAGGATGTAGAAGGGGTTAAACATGCATAACTGAGAGACTCAGACTTGTGAACCATGATGAGCAACTCATAGGCATGAAATACTAGCAATGCATGTTGTGGATTGAGATAGAGGGCAAGCAACAATAATGGAGGAGGTTTTGAAGCAAATGCAATCAAGTTCACATGGAAATTTGGAACTCAAAATCTAGCCATAACATATATTCTGACTTTGAGGTAAACTTTGGAGTACTTTCCAATGTCATTTTTAGGCATGCTATATATTTTTTAAAGCTTAGGAATTCAGAAGTCCAACGCTTCAAACGATGTGCAAATTGGAGCTAAAACAAAAAAAGTTATGACAATTTGAAGACAACTGCACAGAGTTAAAGGACCATTTCGAAATTATTTTGAAATTCAACTTATGAATTTGAAATTCATTTCGAAATGACCCCAATTTCGAATTAACCCATTACCACTTTGATGTTTTGCCTCCACCTTTAGAGTTGCATCTTGGGCACTCCATCCGCCTTAAGTGGCCCCACACGACAAGAAATCATCTTTTTATTATTTTTTTTTGTCATTTTTAGGTACTTTTTATCTTTTTATTAATGAATAAATTATTGTTTTTAATTTCTTTGAAATCAAGAATGATTATTTTTTATTCTTTTATGGCCTATGTAAGAACATGCCCATAAGAGGCTAAAAGACCATCTTAGGATGAAACATGAAAAAGTAGGGTTAGATCTAAAGGGAAACAATGAATGAAATAGGATTAATAATGAAATGAATGAAAGGTTAGGGGATTGGTATTAAGATCAAAATACCCTTTAAAGTTAGTTTGACTTAGGAGATGGTACAATTGTATATTCCTTCATACTAGGGATTCTTGATAATTCTTGATCCCTAGTTATCAAGGGTTTTGTCATTGTTATATACCCTAAAACAAAAACAAATCTACACAGAGTGGTAAAAGCCTAAAAATTTTAGACCTAAACCTAGATTTCATGTCCATTCATCTATTAAATAATTCAATGGAATATAATATTAAAAGTTAGGATACGGATCAATTTTGAGGTATGGAACTTAGGTTGGTCTCATTAGACCATACATTTTGATTACCCTAAGACTATTAAATCATATACCTATGTTTCGCTTAAAGATTTATGCTCAAAGTTGGATTATGGACCCCCACTCTTGATTAATTGAATTACAAATCAATAATTATTTTGTAATCTAAATAGGTTTATTTAGGAATTTTTTATATATTTTATTTTGATTTATTTGAATTAGGTATTTTTTTTTACCTTTAGCAAATAATTAATCATTTGAATCTAAAAACAAATAAACATATTAGAGCTTATTTCAGAGGACAACCACCTGGAATACTACAAAGTCGTGGTAGCTCTATCTCTGGTTTTTCTTGGCCATAGTTATTATGTATTTAAATTTTAGTATTTTATTTACAATAGAGATTTGCGGTCACAAACCTTTAAACGCTAAGTTTCAAAGCAATTACATTCCCGGTCAAGGAATGTAAAGGTCAACAATAACTTGTTGACTAAGGTTTAACAAATTATAGTTGAATTAATACTTTTGTTTCATTTATTCAAACTTAAAAAAAAAACATAATATCTTTATATTTTTCTATTATAAAAAAAATGTTAAATATATTTCATATAAAATGTATTTAATCTATGTACAAAAACAAAAATAACATTTTACATATTTCAAAATAACATATAAAAAAGGATATATATATATATAACTAAAATTTTAAATTTGATGTTTATATTATTATTATTATTATTATTATTAATGTTTCAATTTGATTATTTTTTTAATTTTTAATTTACGTAAAATTCTTGTTCCAAAGTTTGTTTCTTGGAATTTGCTATTTTTATTAATTCGTTTAAAATGAATTTCTCCAAAACTTATTCTTTTTATTTAAACAAATATATTTTCTTACCATTATTATTATTATATTATCTTTATTATGTTACCTTTCTAAGAAGTTTTAGGACTACAACCATCCCATGTGCTACACAATGCA
The DNA here is from genome assembly GCF_004353265.1 of Vitis riparia. Lineage (NCBI taxonomy): Eukaryota > Viridiplantae > Streptophyta > Magnoliopsida > Vitales > Vitaceae > Vitis > Vitis riparia. The sequence goes on along the minus strand of NC_048442.1, from coordinate 21,446,349 downwards.
TTCTTTACATTCTTTTTCTTCTTCTTCCTCTTTTTATTATTATTATTATATATTTTTTTCACTCTCCCATGACATAACCGTGCACTCCCATCCTTTTTCACTTTTATATAATTTCTTTTATGTACATTTTATATTTTTCCACACATTTTCTCAATATCTTCATTAACTTTAGAGCTCCATATCATTACAACCTCGAGTAGTTACCAAACCTTGAGTTCTAGCCAATGGAAAAGTTTCTTAAGCGTATTTTCCAAGTAAGTATCTTTCACATATATAATTGATCTGAATGATTCATAGATGACAATCCTTATACCATTTTTTTTCTTACTCAACAATTTCAATCCTCTTAAATTAAGTTATCGATTATATTTTAAGTTGTAAATCTAAGAGAGAGCATTGACACAAAATGTTAGGGGTTTTAATTACAAAAACATTCTATTTTTTGTCATTAGCACATTTGCAATGAAGTTGACATATTGATATTTTGTTGAGAGAATTTGAATATAATAGCTCTTTTTAAAAAATTAATCCAAATTTAATGTATTGTTTTTCATGATAGACACATAATAACCTTGGAAATAAATTGATATCTTTCATTTTTTGAATTAATTAAGATTTTACCTTTGCCTTTTAAAATTTTTTTAGATACATCTAAAAGTAATTTCATCAAGTTCTAATTAAGAAAATATTTTTGAAGCCACATATATGATTGCTTGCACCAATGAGAGGATACCATGCATCTTTCTTCATTTTCCTTTATATTTTATATGCCAACAATGAAATACGTTCTTCTTGACTTGGTTTTTTTCAACATAATTGATTTTTCTTTTCATATTATCAGTAGTATTTTTATTTCATACACATAATGAGCAAATTTTTTACTATTATAATGTTGAATTTGAGATTTCTCATACCTTTTTCTTTCATCTCATGGCTACATTTTTATGGCCGTCCTCTACGACCTTCTGCACATCTTGCCAACCAAGTAAAGTATTCATCTTCATACTCCAATTGTTGTAATTATGTTTGTTCAATTGAAGGACGGTAACAAATACATCCTACTTGTCATCTTTTTCTAATGGATGGTGGGAAAGGTGGAGAGGGAATGATGAATTGAGGATAAAACCAATTACCATTTCAATTTTAATGAGATGAGAAATTGACTAGGAAAATGATTTGGAGTTCTTAGTCCAATAATAGAAATTGAAATTTCCAATTTTTGAAAACACTTCCAAATAGAGTATGTATGTATTGTGATACTAGAGAACAAAATTAAGGGTCTCGAAGTGTGAAGTGAATTGTTCTCTTTTCTGAATAAGATACATGGATGCCTATGTTAGAAACCACTGATTAAATGATGAAGACGTACATTTTTTTTTCCCTTATGGGATCAATGTGCAGATACCTTGGATAATATAAATTAAAACAAGTATTGTTTTAACGTTTGTTCATTCTGTTGTACTTGTACAATCTGAAGATGGTTATGCACCAATAAACTAGCAGACGCGCAAGGATGAGGAGGTAGCTATATGTAAAGTAGAAGCATGCAGTACAATTTGTTCAGACTTTGAAAGAATATTTGAGCAGCTTATGAACAAATCCTTGGCAGTTGCACGCCTAGTAGATTTGGCTTAATGTTTTTACACTGTGACATGGCAGGGCCTTCGTTTCCATTGTATTCCAAGTTGATGTCACCAAGTTCGACGTCTTGGCATGGTACTCCCTGGCTGCAAATAAGCTTGACAGCAACCTGAGTTGAGGTGGTGCCCCGGATATTTCTGAAGCTAACATTGCTGATCTTAATGCGTGATGGACTCTGAAAGCAACAGTAAGTTAAGTTCCGGACCGATGGAAGTGAAGGGAAAAAGAGGGAAAATAAGTAATAAAAATGGCATTTTTCATTTCCTTCAAAAGTACCTTCAAGTTGCATTGGTTATGGGGGCAGTACTCTTGATCTATGATTATGGGATTGCCAACATTATTCATGACAATATCTTCAAAATGCATTTCAGAGGCAGTGCCTTGATGGGAAGCAGGCCATGTCTTCACTCTCACGCCATTCTGGGTGTTGGTGAGGGTGCAGTTCTTGACACTAATGCCAACCACAGGCTCTTCATTGGGGTACTTTCCTAGACTTCCCACGCTGATGCCATGGCCAGGTCCGCAGGTTACTCTTTGGATATTAATTTGCTCACTGCCGTCACCAATTGAGACACAATCATCTCCGGTTTCTATGGTTGAATCGGTGATATTGATCCCCGAGGAACGTCCAATGTGAATTCCATCTGTGTTAAGGCTCTCTTCTGGTGCACTGATTACAATGTTGTAGAAAGTTAAATTCTTGCACCCCAAAAGATTAATATGAAACTGCTTGCTGTCTCTTGAAGTTATGTCCTTGACCATGCTATTGGTGATGAAGTTGAACCTCAGATTCTGTTATAGATATTTCAAGTAAAAAAAAGAGACACCAAAGCTTATAGTGTTAGTGTTCTCATTATGCACACAAACGGAAAGAATTACATAAGCATACATATACAGGAACTTACAATGGGAAGTTGGTTGCAATATGCAGAACTGAGGCATTTTGTGCCCCATACAATTTTTCCTTGACCATCAAAAACTCCATCACCAGACAATGTGAGCTGGTCGATTTGTTGAAACGTAATCCAACCAGCTTCAGCCCTGAACCTGCTGGTATCCACCGGGGCCATCACAGTGCCTTGGACAACGAAATTAATAGGAGCCTTGCAAGGGCCTGCGATGATTATTTGCCCCAGCGCATATGTCCCATCTGGAATCATAACTGTACTTGCCACCGGCGATGAACAAGCGTCTCCCCAAGCTTTAAGTAAGGCCTAAGAAAACATTCAATATAGAACCCATTTAGTATAAATTCAAGTTTAACACATGTCTTACTATATTATAATTGCATCGTCCTCACCTGGCTGATATCGGAGTTTCCATCAGTCCTGGCACCATATTTGGTAACATCAAAAATGATATCACCAGACACTTCTGCAGCAGATGCTAGCAATAGCAGAAGAGAGGTTGTTGCGATATTCAATTTCAGGCCCATCTTTTCCTTGTCCCTCTCTTCTGCTTTGTTTGGTAAAACTCGTAAGAAATTTACAATGGTGAAACCTCATTCTTCTCAAGCCATTTTATAGTGTGATTGGAGAAGCTCTTTGCCAATAAAACCTTTAACCAATTGCTAGGCTTTATTGTTTCAATTTGGTTGCGACGTTAATTTTGGGTTAATTTTCTCCTCTAATTAACTTTCACGTTCTCAAACTTTACATGGGAAACTCATTAATATTCTAAATCCTTTTTTCTGGTTTTTAACTAATCCCAACCACTCAACAACTAGGTAAAAATATTTAAGTGCAAAGAACAGTTGATATCATGGTTTTCCTTAATTGTAGAGGAAATCTTATCAGCAGCTTACATATAGTTGTGAAGGTGGCCTTTGAAAAGCTTGTTCCAAGTAAAAACAATGTTTAGGTATACATTTTTTATTTCATGGTCCATTTTCAATTTCATTGATTGGTTGGGTTGTAAGTAAGAGATTTTTTTTGCTTTTTTCTTCTTCCTTTGGCCTTGTTGCCTTGTATACTTCGTGTATATTTTTAGGTGTACTTCAGACTTTCTTAATACAATTGCTTTTACTTATAAAAATAAAAATAAAAATCAATGTTTAGGTATACATGCCATTTAAAACCTGGATTGTACCACATAATTTGATAAGTTTGGTATGTCCCCCCACATTTTCTCAATTTCTTCATTAACTTCAAAGATTCAAATCATTACAACCTAGAGTGGTTACCAAACCTTGAGTTCTGGGCTTTGGAAAACTTTCTTGAGCTTGTTTTCCAAGTAAGTGTCCTTCACATATATAAAGGATATGAATGATCTATAGAGGGCAATTCTTATACCATTTTTTATTGCTCAACAATTTCAACTCTAATAAATTAAGATATCGATATCTTAAGTGGTGAATCTAAGAGGGAACATTGACCCAAAATCTTAGGGTTTTTTATTATAAAAACATTCTAGTTCTTGTCATGAGCACCCTGCTATATCCATGGTCATATATTAATGTTCCAAAGTTGTCAATGTAGGTTAATGTTGATGTTTCATTGTCAATGTACATCTTCTTATTATCGTCAATATGTATATATATTGACCTAATTTTATGAGTCAATATAACATTACGTTGACTACTACTTTTTTGTCAAGTCTTTATTGATATTTTTTTTCAAAATTTCTACCACAAAAAAATTATTTATGTTAAAATAATATATTATTATGTTAATTTGTTTAAAGAGTTAATTCTATCACATACCTATTAAACCATATGTTAATAAATAAACTCTATTCTCCACAAATTAATATATAAAATTGAATCCACTCAACTGTTCATAAAAGTAATTCTCATACCCAATAAATTATTTACATATAATATTACAATCAATATCCAAAATTAAGCTATGATAAATATGTTCAAAGAAATTAATCTTAAATCATACATGTGTGATTGAATAAATAATTTAGTCTATATTCAAAGTTTGATTAAGTTGTTGTAGACATTAAGAGTTTTTCAAACAAAACTTATATGAAATGAAACCAAAGAAAATCTTAACAATGAAAATAACCAAAACAAGCATTCATTAACCAAAACAATCGTAGAGTGGTCACATATGATCAAGGAAATATAGGAAGATATGATTTTATTTCATCAAACAATGAAGGAATATGTCAAACCTCATATTGTTGAAGAGGACACAAAAGAGGGCACAAATGAAGACACAATAAAAGTAGAAGATACAAGTAATCTCAAATTCAATGCTATAATTGAAAAAAAAAATTGTCATTATGTATATGAATTTAGAAGTGTTGCTAACAGTATGGAAAGAAAAACCAAATATGTTGGAAAAAAAATCAAGGACCTACTTTATTGTTGGCATATAAAATATGAAGTGAGGAGAAAAATACATAATATCCTCACATCCATGCATTGCTATAGGTGGTTTTAGAACTATTTTCTTAGAACTTAATGAATATGCATGGGGAAGTAGTCATGCAACTTTTGAAGATGTGTCCAAAATTTTTGTGAAGGGCAAAGGTGAGATCTTAGTTTTTTTGAAAAATAGGGGACATGAATTTATTCCAAATATCTATCATAACCCAAACATGAAAAACGTACAATATATTAAGTTTGGATCAACTTTGAGAAAAGAGCGATGAGATTCATAGGAAAAATCGAAGTCTCCCGATAGGATATCATTATGTCAACTTTATTTCAAATGTGTCTATGCCAAGAAAAAGAATATTCATACTAAACAATCAAAATTATGTTGTATTTAAAATTCCTAACATTTACTGTCAATGATCCCTCTTGGATTTGCCACTTAAGATATTGACATCTTAAATTAGGCGGATTGAAATTGTTAAGTGAGAAAAAAATGATTCAAGGATAGTCTTTCTATAGATTACTCAGTGAAGGATGCTCACTTCAACCACATGCCCAGAAAAGTTTTCCAAAGCCTAGAGCGCGCTGAAGGTTTGGTAACCAAACAAAGTTGTAATTAATGGCCTGGAGCTCTCTAGTAAATAAATAAATAAAATTTCAAGGGTTCTTTTAATGGAAAAATAGTTGAAATAAGAAAAAAAAATGATGAAGTTTATTTGTTCAATAAAAAAAAAGGAAAAAAATATAAGTACAAAGAAGCAAAGTGATTTCAAATTTTATGATTTTTTTTAATAGTTGGATCACTTTTTGAATTTCAAAATGAAAATGAGTGATGCATATGTATCAATTGTTGCTTTACTTGGAATTTGTTTACTTCAAAGTTATTTTTTTTAATAGAAAAATACAAATAATTTATAAAAAGAAAAAAAAAAATCATATTTGAAGAATTTCAATATTAGTTAGTAAAGGGAGAAGGGAAAGAAACGAGATATCATGTTATACTTTATTTTTAATGTTTTTTCTCAATGACATTAAGAACGCGAAATCTTAATGAAAATTTTGTTGAACTCTATTATTTTTTAAAGGATTTTAACATATATAACATATTATTGTTTTTACCTTATAATTATTATCAAACCATCCTGATATTCATACTATCATAATTATTAATAGGATTTAATTTTAGTATCAAGGAGGCACTTATCGAAAAGTGCAATTTTTGCACCTAATCTCATTCATTTGTACCTTAATATGATTCTTTGTTCCTTAGCAGCAATATTTGTACCTTCATCTAAGGTTCTACATTGTTTTATGCACTTTAATTTAATAATAGAAATCGAGAATTCAGTAGGTATTGAATTGGTATCTTAATTTTTTTTTATTAATTACATTTTTAAACACTTCTTAAATGAAATTCATATATATATATATATATATATATATATATATATATATATATATTTAACTTTCTAATATCATTGTTTTATGAAAGCGTTAGCCTGCACTTGACAGGGATATATGAATGTAAAGTGTGCAGTGAGGCCAATACTTTTGATGACCAAATGACAAAGGATTGAAAATGATATTTCTTAAAATGAGATGCCTTCCAAGACAGCCAAATAAGTCTAAACAGAGAGTCGAGTGGTTATTTCTCACCTGGGTCCTGATAGAATAGACGGCAACACAGGAGAGGCAAAACCCACATTAATCTCCCTCCGATAAACTGCTTCAGTCGCTCCTAGTCCTGATGAATTAAAGAAATTGTAGTCCAGATTATCTTCAACATCGATCAACCCCTCCAAGACCTTGATCACCATCGACATAGAAGGCCTTCTACCATTGTCATTTTGTAGACACCATGCAGCAAGCCTCATCAGCTCCACAGCTTCTTCTCCATGTAACTGCATATCCTCACTGTACTTATCAACCAAATCCAACATCTGATCTTCCTCAGCCTTTCTCTTAAAAAGACTTAACAAATATTTATCTTCCTCGGGCTGAGAGTGATCCAAATTTCTTCGCCCACACAAAATTTCCAGAGTCACAATGCCAAAGCTATAGACGTCCACTTTTTCTGTGATTGCGGAGATCAGCCATTCAGGAGCCATATATCCTGGAGTTCCTCTCAAGGTTGTCACAACTTGGCTTTGGTCCCTGTCCATTAGCTTGGACAGTCCGAAATCAGAAACTTTTGCATTGAAACTTTCGTCTAAAAGGATGTTCTGGGGTTTGATATCTAAGTGGATGATTTTCTGTCTGCATTCCTCGTGGAGATAGGATAGACCCTTTGCTATATCCAGGATGATCTTCCTCCTTGTTTGCCAATCAAGAGCAAGCTCTTTGTTTCTGTGGAAGATCCATTTATCCGAGGAGCCATTAAACATGTATTCATAAACCAAGCATCTATTTGATTTGTTGGCACAGTATCCTACCAGTCTCACCAAGTTCAAATGGTGAATGCGGCCTATGGTCTCCGCCTCAGCTAAGAAATAATCCTTCGTCTGAGATAAACCATTGATGCACTTCACAGCAACTTTTGTTCCATCTGTCAGAATGCCTTCAAAGACTGAACCAAATCCTCCTTTCCCAAGCTCCCGACTAAAATTTTCAGTGGCCACTACCAAGATTTCGTGAGAGAATCTAGTTGGCATCCCTGGTACTTGGAGCAGATCTTTATCTTCCCCGTCTTCCTTGACATCTTTTCCTTTCAAAATTAGATATCTTCCTATGATAATAACTATAAAAAGCAGGCCAATGAAAGCTCCGAAAGTAGACAACAGCTGACTAATGATAGTCTCTGGATTTGAGGAAGATGGAGGAGCCCCTGGATTTGAGATATTCTGCACCTTAATGAATGTCGTCAACCCCGGTAGATGAGCATGCTTCATCAGCGAAAATATTTCAGATAGTAGATAGCAAGCTCCACCATTATCCACACTAGACCAAAAGACTGCAGCTGTGCAGGAGCAATTACTTAAACAGGCCTGCTTGCAACTTTCAATGTCACTTTCTGTTTTATTAACAATCTCAAAATTGTATTGGAGAATAAGCGCGGACCCTGTGCTTCTGACCATAAGAAGACTCTGATAATGAGAAGCATTGCAGGATAGGGGTGTGATTTCTTTACACCCAAGGTCAGGTTCCTCATCATTTACTGGCGTGAAATATCTTGTTTCTCCTGTAGTTGGTTCTGGACAAAAGCACTGCTGTTTTGAGCAAACTCCATATTTGCCACATATCATAGGGTATGCACAGCTGAAGTCTCCAAGAAGGGGATTGAACAAAACCTTCCAAATGTCATTGACAAACCCATAAAATGTCAAATGACCTTTGGGTTCCAACTTCATGTACTGAGCAGAAAATGGGCCAGGAAAAGAAAAAACGGGCTTAGCGGAGGGAAAGAGGAGACCTTCTTTCCTGAATATGACATATCTTGATTCTGTACTATTATGATAACCATGAGAGAGAGCAAAATAGTTATGGGGTGGATTGGACCCAATACGAGCAACCACAATATGGTTAGTGATGAAAAATGAAATCAAACCTTGAGACCAGTCTTTGTTGGATGCACTAGCTGTGAGTTTCTGACCGAAAACCAGAATCTGTCCTGGAACTAGACTGTCGGTTGGATGATCAAAAGACTGCCAGACAGATGTGTTATTGCTGTCAAACAGCACCAGGTTTCCTATCTCGGTCAAGTTTAAGCCCACAACAGACTTACCAGATGTGTTAGAGGACCAAACAAAAGTACCATCGGCATCTCTCAAGATCAAATCTCCATCTTGCGTGAGTTGCAAGGTTGCATCATCTCTAACCAGAAAGTTCTGATTAGCAGACCACACTACTTTTGGGTTTCGGACTCGTAGATAATTGTATTTTCCGGGTGGTGGGAATATGAGGATAGCGAAAAGGTAACCTTCACAATTATAATTGCAGTAGAAGCCACATGCGAAACTCGCATTGATGCCTTGTCCAAGAAAGATTGGCCTTAGCGTGGAGTTATCTTCAGAACCCACATCAATATCTCGAGACCCATTATTAATCCATGAAGATGAAAGATTGGCAGCAGAGTCATAGGCCGTTAGGGCATTGACAGGGAGGGAAAAAGGAATAAAAAGAATATGACACCCAAGAAGACAACCCAGAATTCTGTCGTTGCCCATGGCTTCAACGGACAAAAGGAAGTAAAAGAAGAAGATGTTATAATTATATAAATATACATGGAATAAAAATTATATGTTTATGTTTTCTATAGAGTCAGGGTACAATGCTTGGCTTCTTTGGTCGTTAACATTTAGGCATCTAAAATGGTATATGTCCAGCAATTTCAAGGTGTACTGAAACATGATGGATAGAAAGAAACAAATGATGAAGATTTGATAATATCGTGACAGTATACATATTATTTGGGGAAGGTGACCAATGAGTTTTCCTATATATCGTCGTGTAATACTAAGGATGGACAGAAACAAATAATTGAGAATTGAGAATATCCTGGCATTTCACGATGGGGATGAGTTAATTTTCCAATTGTCATCATGTAGCCCCGACAACTTCAAATAGAGAAAGAAATTCTATTCACTCGCTGGTAACCTTGATGGACCTCTCTGTTGGTGTCGAGCCAACCAGAGTCAAGTCCGTCTACCTTCATTGGAGCCAGGAGAACTTCTGAAAAGGACACGTGGGGAAATCCCCACAATCTCTAGATTTGTAATTAATTCCCCCAAAGTGAATTTTAATGAACCATCGTAGGCTTCCACTCCTGAAATAAAAACCTATATATCCATCAAACATCTTCATCACAAAATTCAGTTTATATCCCTACAAGAAATATGAATTTTTGTTTCTTACAATTACTTATTGATTTTGGTCATATGTGTAACCCTTGAGTGTTCAAAAGTTTGCACAATTGATCATGTGTACGACTAGTTGGACATCAATCTATAATCTTAAACATCGATCTATAATCTTAAAATTTAATTCCATTAAGTATTTTTTAAATTAATGTTGTATTATCTAAAAATAATGCTACCAAATTGAATATTATGTAAGTTTTGAAAGAGATCAAAACAAGTTATTAGTGAAGAGATAAAAAATAGGATATTAATGAGGAGATTTATCAAAATAAGTAATTAAAGCATACATGCACACATGTATTGAATTAACACAAAAATATGCAAAAAGATGTGATATCTATAGTGAAAGAAGAAGATTGAGAAAATATGACATTCCTTATTGATGATTGATGAATATTACTATACAAATAACGTTTGAAGGGATAAACCTCGACCATCTAAAATTTAGAGAACAAGTCTATTTTCTACTTTAATTCAAACTAATAATTATTATCTCCTATTCTAAGTTAATTGATAATAGATAAAGACTAATATTTAAATTAAAGATAAACATTAACATGCTCCCTCAAAATGGAGCTCCAATAGGAGATTCCAATTTTGGTCTTGAGAGAAAGAAAATGATGACATTATAGCGGTTTTGTCAAAGCATCCAATAGTTAATCTTTTGATGACACATGAACAACATGAAAAACACCATTTTGAATTTGATTACGAATGAAATGAAAATCCATGCCCACATGCTTCATGTGAGAGTGAGACAATGGGTTGGAGCACAACTGCATTGTACCAACATTGTCATAAAAATCATATATAGGTGGGTGATTAGAGCCAAAATATGTCCTCCAATGACATATATATTATATATGTAATATAAAAAACTCAAATCATCCAACTTAACTAAAATCAATGCTAAAACCCTAATTATGGATTTTATTTCTATTTTGAGCCTAATCCTAGGTTTAAGAGAAGAAAAAAATGATAAGTGCAAAAGTCATTATCAACTAAGGATGTAGAAGGGGTTAAACATGCATAACTGAGAGACTCGGACTTGTGAACCATGAAGAGTCTAAGCGGAGGACATGATGAGCAAATCATAGGCATGAAATACTAGCAATGAATGTTGTGGATTGAGATAGAGGGCAAGCAACAATAATGGAGGAGGTTTTTAAGCAAATGTAATCAAGTTTACATGAAAATTTGGAACTCAAAATCTAGCCATAGCATATATTCTGACTTTGAGGTAAAATTTGGAGTACTTTCCAATGTCATTTTTAGGCATGCTACATATTTTTTAAAGCTTAGGAAATCAGGAGTCCAACGCTTCAAATGATGTGCAAATCGAAGCTAACAAAAAAGTTATGACAATTTGAAGACAATTGCACAGACTTAAAGGACCATTTCGAAATTATTTCAAAATTCAACTTATGAATTGTAAATTCATTTCGAAATGACCCCAATTTCTAATTCACCCACTACTACTTTGATGTTTTGCCTCTACCTTTGGAGTTGCATTTTGGGCACTCCATCCGCCTTAAGTGGCCCCACACGACAAGAAATCATCTTTTTATTATTTTTTAGTCATTTTTAGGTACTTTTTTATCTTTTTATTATTGAATAAATTATTGTTTTTAATTTCTTTGAAATCAAGAATGATTATTTCTTATTCTTTTATGGCCTATGTAAGAACATGCCCATAAGAGGCTAAAAAACCATCTTAGGATGAAACATGAAAAAGTAGGGTTAGATCTAAAGGGAAACAACAAATGAAAAAATTTTAAAGATCATAAATCTTTTTCACGAAAATCGAAACCTCATTGTCGCTGAAATAGAACGATAACAAATACATACATCTAAAAATTTCCTTCCTCATTTTTTAGGTGTTTTGTTATATTTTGTTTGACTTTAATAATGAAATGAATGAAAGGTTAGGGGATTGGTATTAAGATCAAAATACCCTCTAAAGTTAGTTTGAGTTAGGAGATGGTAAAATTGTATATTCCTTAATACTAGGGATTCTTGATAATTCTTGATCCCTAGTTATCAAAGGTTTTGTCATTGTTATTTACCCTAAAACAAATATACATAGAGTGGTAAAAGCCTAAAAATTTTAGACCTAAACCTAGATTTCATGTCCATTCATCTATTAGGTAATTCAATGGAATAAAATATTAAAAGTTAGGATACGAATCAACTCTGAGGTATCGAACTCAGGTTGGTCTCGTTAGACCATACATTTTGATTACCCTAAGACTATTAAATCATATACCTATGTTTCGCTTAAAGATTTATGCTCGAAGTTGGATTATGGAACACCACTCTTGATTAATTAAATTACAAATCAATAATTGTTCTGTAATTTAAATAGGTTTATTTAGAATTTTTTTTCCTATTTTATTTTGATTTATTTGAATTAGACAATTTTTTTTTTTTTTTGAACCTTTAGCAAATAATTAATCATTTGAGTCTAAAAAACAAATAAACATATTATAGCTTATTTTAGAGGACAACCTCCTAGAATACTACAAAGCCATGATAACTCTATTTCTGGTTTTTCTTGGCCAGAGTTATCATGTATTTAAATTTTAGTATTTTATTTACAATAGAGATTTGCGGTCACAAACCTTTAGACGCTGAGTTTCAAAGCAATTACATTCCCCGTCAAGGAATGTAAAGGTCAACAATAACTTGTTGACTAAGGTTTAACAAATTATAGTTGAATTAATATTTTTGTTTCATTTATTCAAACTTACAAAAAAAGCATAATATCTTCATATTTTTCTATTATAAAAAAATGTTAAATATATTTTCATATAAAACGTATTTAATCTATGTACAAAAACAAAAACAACATTTTACATATTTCAAAATAACATATAAAAAAGGATATATATATATTAACTAAAATTTTAAATTTGATGTTCATATTATTATTATTATTATTAATGTTTCAATTTGATTATTTTTTTTAATTTCTAATTTATGTAAAATTCTTGTTCCAAAGTTTGTTTCTTGGAATTTGCTACTTTTACTAATTCGTTTAAAATGAATTTCTCCAAAACTTGTTCTTTTTATTTAAACAAATATATTTTCTTACCATTATTATTACAATATTATATTATCTTTATTATGTTACCTTTGTAAGAAGTTTTAGGACTACAACCATCCCATGTGCTACAATGCATTCTTTACATTCTTTTTCTTCTTCTTCCTCTTTTTATTACTATTATTATTATATATATTTTTCACTCTCCCATGACATAACCGTGCACTCCCATCCTTTTTCACTTTTATATAATTTCTTTTATGTACATTTTATATTTTTCCACACATTTTCTCAATATCTTCATTAACTTTAGAGCTCCATATCATTACAACCTCTGAGTGGTTACCAAACCTTGAGTTCTAGCCAATGGAAAAGTTTCTTAGGTGTATTTTCCAAGTAAGTATCTTTCACATATATAATTGATTTGAATGATTCATAGATGACAATCCTTATATCATTTTTTTTCTTACTCAACAATTTCAATCCTCTTAAATTAAGTTACGATATTTTAAGTTGTAAATCTAAGAGAGAACATTGGTGCAAAATGTTAGGGGTTTTAATTACAAAAACATTCTATTTCTTGTCATTAGCACATTTGCAATGAAGTTGACATATTGATATTTTGTTGAGAGAATTTGAAGATAATAGCTCTTTTTAAAAAATTAATCCAAATTTAATGTATTGTTTTTCATGATAGACACATAATAACCATTGGAAATAAATTGATATCTTTCATTTTTTGAATTAATTAAGATTTTACCTTTGCCTTTTATAAAACTTTTAGATACATCTAAAAGTAAGATAATGATCACTTTTGGATTCATCAAGTTCTAATTAAGAAAATATTTTTGAAGCCACATATATGATTGCTTGCACCAATGAGAGGATACCATGCATCTTTCTTCATTTTCCTTTATATTTTATATGGCAACAATGAAATACGTTCTTCTTGACTAGTTTTTTTTCAACATAATTGACTTTTCTTTTCATATTATCGTAGTATTTTTATTTCATACACATGATGAACAAATTTTTTACTATTATCATATTGAATTTGAGATTTCTCATACCTTTTTCTTTCATCTCATGGCTACTTTTTTATGGCCTTCCTCTACAACCTTCGGCACATCTTGCCAACTAAGTAAAGTATTCATATTCATACTCCAATTGTTGTAATTATGTTTGTTCAATTGAAGGACTATAACAAATACATCCTATTTGTCATCTTTTTTATTTTTTATTTATGAATCGTGGGAAAGGTGGAGAGGGAATGGTGAATTGAGGATAAAACCAATTATCATTTCAATTTTAATGAGATGAGAAATTGACTAGGAAAATGATTTGGAGTTCTTAGTCCAATAATATAAATTGAAATTTCCAATTTGTACAAGAGAGAAATTAAAGTACTGATTTAATGGGAAAAAAATGAAAAATATATTTCAATTAAAATTCATTTAAAAATCAATTTGAAGATTGAGTTTAAGCACCATTTCAATTTTTCATAGTAAAATTTGAGGCACAATGTTTAAGAGAACATCTTTTAGTTGTTTTCAGTTCTTTCTGCTTGTTTTCTAAGGATTATTTTCAAAAATAATTATATAAATATGAAGTATGATTAAAAATAAGACAATAAATGTAAAAATTATTTATAAAACATGTTTTAAAACATAAGAAACAATTTAAGAATAACATTTAGGTTCAAAAACAAACATTTATTCTACAAAACAATACATAACATTTTTTTAAAACTATTTTCAAGAAGTATTTTTCCAAATTGTTTTCGAAAACACTTCTGAATAGAGCCTGAAATTCTTGATTTTGCCCCACTAAAATTGATTCCAAAGAGAAAAGTTATGGCTAAAGGTCTCATCTACTTGCATATTATCTGAAGCTTTCAAAATTATCTTTACACACCAAGCACAACCTTTTAATAATTGGGAACACTTGAAATGTATCGTCAATACTTCTCATAAAATCAAATGAATGTGCTTGTATATGGAGTATATATGTATTGTGATACTAGAGAACAAAATTAAGGGATTCAAAATGTGAAGTGAATTGTTCTCTTTTCAGAATAAGATACATGGATGCCTATGTTAGAAACCACTGATTAAATGATGAAGACGTATATTTTTTTCCCGTATGGGATCAATGTGCAGATACCTTGGATAATATAAATTAAAACAAGTATTGTTTTAACGTTTGTTCATTCTGTTTTACTTGTACAATCTGAAGATGGTTATGCACCAATAAACTAGCAGACGCGCAAGGATGAGAAGGTAGCTATATATGAAGTAGAAGCATGCAGTACAATTTGTTCAGACTTTGAAAGAATATTTGAGCAGCTTATGAACAAATCCTTGGCAGTTGCGCGCCTAGTAGATTTGGCTTAATGTTTTTACACTGTGACATGGCAGGGCCTTCGTTTCCATTGTATTCCAAGTTGATGTCACCAAGTTCGACGTCTTGGCATGGTACTCCCTGGCTGCAAATAAGCTTGACAGCAACCTGAGTTGAGGTGGTGCCCCGGATATTTCTGAAGCTAACATTGCTGATCTTAATGCGTGATGGACTCTGAAAGCAACGGTAAGTTAAGTTCCGGACCGATGGAAGTGAAGGGAAAAAGAGGGAAAATAAGTAATAAAAATGGCATTTTTCATTTCCTTCAAAAGTACCTTCAAGTTGCATTGGTTATGGGGGCAGTACTCTTGATCTATGATTATGGGATTGCCAACATTATTCATGACAATATCTTCAAAATGCATTTCAGAGGCAGTGCCTTGATGGGAAGCAGGCCATGTCTTCACTCTCACGCCATTCTGGGTGTTGGTGAGGGTGCAGTTCTTGACACTAATGCCAACCACAGGTTCTTCATTGGGGTACTTTCCTAGACTTCCCACGCTGATGCCATGGCCAGGTCCGCAGGTTACTCTTTGGATATTAATTTGCTCACTGCCGTCACCAATTGAGACACAATCATCTCCGGTTTCTATGGTTGAATCGGTGATATTGATCCCCGAGGAACGTCCAATGTGAATTCCATCTGTGTTAAGGCTCTCTTCTGGTGCACTGATTACAATGTTGTAGAAAGTTAAATTCTTGCACCCCAAAAGATTAATATGAAACTGCTTGCTGTCTCTTGAAGTTATGTCCTTGACCATGCTATTGGTGATGAAGTTGAACCTCAGATTCTGTTATAGATGTTTCAAGTAAAAAAAAGAGACACCAAAGCTTATAGTGTTAGTGTTCTCATTATGCACACAAACGGAAAGAATTACATAAGCATACATATACAGGAACTTACAATGGGAAGTTGGTTGCAATATGCAGAACTGAGGCATTTTGTGCCCCATACAATTTTTCCTTGACCATCAAAAACTCCATCACCAGACAATGTGAACTGGTCGCTTTGTTGAAACGTAATCCAACCAGCTTCAGCCCTGAACCTGCTGGTATCCACCGGGGCCATCACAGTGCCTTGGACAACGAAATTAATAGGAGCCTTGCAAGGGCCTGCGATGATTATTTGCCCCAGCGCATATGTCCCATCTGGAATCATAACTGTACTTGCCACAGGCGATGAACAAGCGTCTCCCCAAGCTTTAAGTAAGGCCTAAGAAAACATTCAATATAGAACCCATTTAGTATAAATTCAAGTTTAACACATGTCTTACTATATTATAATTGCATCGTCCTCACCTGGCTGATATCGGAGTTTCCATCAGTCCTGGCACCATATTTGGTAACATCAAAAATGATATCACCAGACACTTCTGCAGCAGATGCTAGCAATAGCAGAAGAGAGGTTGTTGCGATATTCAATTTCAGGCCCATCTTTTCCTTGTCCCTCTCTTCTACTTTGTTTGGTAAAACTTGTAAGCAACAATATTCGTGAAACCTTATTCTTTTGAAGCCATTTTATAGTGCAATTGGAGAATCACAACCCCAATAAAACCATTAACCAATTGTTAGCTAATCAAGCTTTATAGTTTCAATTAGTTTGTGATGTTTGGGTTAACTCTCCTCCTATTATTAGCCTCATATTACTCTAAATTGTTTATGCAGTTCTTTTTTTTAACCAAACACAACCTCTTAATCCATGACTAAGTAAAAAGATTTAAGTGCAAAGAAGATTTCCTAATTATAGAGGAAATCTTATGAGCAGCTTACAAGTAATTGTAAAGATTGAGAAGGTTGCTCCATTAGTGCTTTGTAATGGTATATATCCATCTCTCCCGTTTTAGTGCACTGCTTACATGCCAATTACAACTTGGATTTGCACCACATAATTTGATAACCGCCAATTATTTTTTTGAGAGAGATGATATAATTTTTCTTTGGTACATTTTTTATTTTTGCCCTTATTTTCTAAAAAATTTTCTAATAATTCTAGAGAGCTCCAGACCATTAATTACAACTTTGTTTGGTTACCAAACCTTTAGCTCTAGGCTTTGGAAAACTTTTCTGGGCATGTGGTTGAAGTGAGCATCCTTCACTGAGTGATCTGTAGAAAGACAATCCTTGAATCATTTTTTTCTCACTTAACAATTTCAATTCGCCTAATTTAAGATGCCAATATCTTAAGTGGCATATCCAAGAGGGATCATTGACAGCAAATGTTAGGAATTTTAAATACAACATAATTTTGATTGTTTAGTAAGAATAATCTTTTTCTTGTCATAATGATATCCTATTGGGAGACTTCGATTTTTCCTATGAATCTCATCGCTCTTTTCCAAAGTTGATCCAAACTTAATATATTGTATGTTTTTCATGTTTGGGTTATGATAGATATTTGGAATAAATTGATGTCCCCTATTTTTCAAATAAACTAAGATCCCACCTTTGTCCTTCACAAAAATTTTGGACACATCTTCAAAAGTTGCCTGACTACTTCCCATATTCATTAAGTTCTAAGAAAATAGTTCTAAAACCACCTATAGCAATGCATGGATGTGAGGATATTATGTATTTTTCTCCTCACTTCATATTTTATATGCCAACAATAAAGTAGGTCCTTGATTTTTTTTCCAACATAATTGGTTTTTCTTTCCATACTGTTAGCAACAGTTCTAAATTCATATACGAAATGACAATTTTTTTTTTTCAATTATAGCATTGAATTTGAGATTACTTGTATCTTCTCCTTTTATTGTGTCTTCATTTGTGCCCTCTTTTGTGTCCTCTTCAACAATATGAGGTTTGACATATTCCTTCATTGTTTGATGAAATAAAATCATATCTTCCT
Source organism: Vitis riparia (assembly GCF_004353265.1). Lineage (NCBI taxonomy): Eukaryota > Viridiplantae > Streptophyta > Magnoliopsida > Vitales > Vitaceae > Vitis > Vitis riparia. The sequence continues at coordinate 21,428,233 of NC_048442.1, read as the reverse complement.
ATATTTCCTTGATCATATGTGACCACTCTATGATTGTTTTGGTTAATGAATGATTGTTTTGGTTATTTTCATTGTTAAGATTTTCTTTGGTTTCATTTCATGTAAGTTTGGTTGAAAAACTCTTAATGTCTACAACAACATAATCAAACTTTGAATATCGACTAAATTATTTATTCAATCACACATGTATGATTTAAGATTAATTTCTTTGAACATATTTATCATAGCTTAATTTTGGAAATTAATTGTAAGGGACTATCCTGATGTCCTTTCAGATGATCTACCTGGCTTGCCACCAGAGAGGGAAGTGGAGTTCACCATTGATTTGGCACCAGAGACAGCTCCTATCTCTAAGGCCCCTTATAGGATGGCACCTATGGAGCTTAAGGAGTTGAAGATTCAACTTTAGGAGTTGTTAGATAAGGGCTTCATTAGGCCTAGTGTTTCACCTTGGGGAGCTCTTTTTTTATTTGTAAAGAAGAAGGATGGATCTATGAGACTCTACATTGATTATAGAGAATTGAATAAGGTGACAGTGAGGAACAAGTATCCCCTTCCTCGGATTGATGATTTGTTTGATCAACTTCAGGGTGCATGTGTGTTCTCTAAAATTGATCTTCGGTCTGGTTATCATCAGTTAAGGGTTAGAAGTGAAGATGTACCCAAGACTGCTTTTTGAACTAGATATGGGCATTATGAGTTTTTGGTTATGCCTTTTGGTTTGACTAATTCACCTGCTGCTTTTATGGACTTAATGAATAGGGTATTCAAACCCTATCTAGATCAGTTTGTGGTGGTTTTTATAGATGATATTTTGGTGTACTAAAAGAGTAGGGAGGAGCATGAGCGCCATTTGAGTATTGTATTGCAGACTCTCAGAGATAAGAAATTGTATGCTAAACTAAAGAAGTGTGAGTTCTGGTTAGATAAAGTCTCTTTTCTTGGGCATGTGGTGACCAAGGATGGCATCTCTGTTGACCCTAGAAAGATAGATGTTGTGTCAAATTGGAGGAGACCTAATACTGTGACCGAGATTCGAAGTTTCTTAGGACTGGCTGGTTATTATAGGCGGTTTATTGAGGGGTTCTCTAAGATTGCCCTATCTCTGACCCGGTTGACTAAGAAATGGGTTAAGTTTGAGTGGTCTAATGATTGTGAACATGGTTTCCAAGAGTTAAAGAACAGATTAGTGACAACCCTTATTTTGACTATCCCTTCAGGCTCAGGAGGGTTTGTGGTGTATAGTGATGCCTCTCATCAGGGTTTGGGTTGTGTTCTTATGCAACATGGGAAAGTTGTAGCTTATGCTTCTAGGCAGTTGAAGCCTTATGAACGAAATTATCCTACTCATGATTTGGAGTTAGCTGCAGTGGTTTTTGCACTTAAGATCTGGAGACATTTTCTTTTTTGTGAAACTTGTGAGATATTCACAGATCATAAGAGCTTGAAGTATTTATTTTCCCAAAAGGAGTTGAACATGAGATAGAGGAGGTGGATTGAACTACTTAAAGACTATGACTACATTATTCAATATCACCCAGGGAAAGTGAATGTTGTGGCTGACGCCTTAAGCAGGAAATCTGTTGGTTTCTTAGCAGCTATTAAAGGTTGTTAGAGGCAATTATTGGGATATTTGAGGAGTTTGCAAGTCCATATGAGAGTTTTGGACTCGGGAGCTCTTGTGGCGAACTTTAGAGTGCAACCAGACTTAGTTGGAAGAATTAAGGCCCTACAAAAGAATGATTGAATTTAGTGCAACTTATGGAAAAGGCTAAAAAGGGCAGTAAGCCTGACTTTGTTTTATCAGATGATGGGATGTTGAGGTTTAGGACTAGACTTTGTGTCCCAAATGATGGAGACTTAAGGAGAGAGCTTTTGGAGGAAGCTCATTGTTCTAGACTTGCGATCTACCTAGGAGAGACAAAGATGTACAAAGATTTGAGACAAAATTATTGGTGGTCAGGCATGAAGCGAGATATTGCGCGATTTGTGGCTCAGTGTTTGGTGTGTCAACAAGTGAAAGCTGAGCATCAACGACCAGCAGGGTTTTTGCAACCACTTTCTATTCCTGAGTGGAAATGGGAACATATTACTATGGATTTTTTGACTAGGTTACCAAGGACCTTAGGGAGCAATAATGCAATTTGGGTGATTGTTGATCGATTGACAAAGTCTGCTCATTTTCTGCCTATGAAAGTTAATTTTTCTATGGATCGTTTGGCTTCTCTTTATATTAAGGAGATTGTGAGAATGCATGGTGTACTTGTTTCTATAGTATCTGACAGAGATCCTCATTTCACTTCTAGATTTTGGCATAGTTTACAAAAAACATTAAGTACTAAGTTGAGTTTTAGTACTGCTTTTCATCCGCAGACTGATGGTCAATCAGAGATGGTAATTCAGGTCTTGGAAGATTTGTTGAGAGTTTGTGCTTTGGACCTAAAAGGTAATTGAGATTGTGAAACCAAGGTTTGGTTAATCTTGATTTTGATGATAACAAAACAAGGTTTAGAACTAATGATTATATTTCAAGTGTGATTAGGCAAAACGATTTCCAAAGTGGCAATCACAAAGACAAATCAAGCCAATGAGAAATCATGAAGAAGAAGACCACCTCAAAGAGAAGTGCTTTTCAAAACCTAAGCTTCATAAGATCTCTTTGTAAGGTTGTTGGTTCACTAGGATTTTCATGCATTACATTCTTTACTTATGCACCAAAATCATCCAATAGTTATTTTGTTTGAAATATCTTAAGAATTGGATGATTTCATGTTTTCAACTAAAACCTTGTGTTAAATGTTTTTCAAACTTGCTTTAAAAGGTTTTTAAGTTGAAAAAGTTGGGTGTTGAGCCAAAAAATAGCTCAACTGGTTCAACCGGTTAAGAAACCGATCGACCGGTTGTGCTTGTCCGATCAAGGACCGGTTGAGGGAGGCCAAAAAGTTTCTCTCTTTCCCAGTGGCCTTCTCTTCCCTGTCGAGGTCCGATTGAGGCCCAACGGTCACCTGCCAAGCATTTAATGTTAACGGCAAATCAACTGGTCGAACCCCCAAATGGCTAGTTTGGATTTTCTCTTCTATAAAAATGCTCCAATCTTCATTGTTTCAAAAGCTTAACCTCCCAAACCATTCTTGAATATATTTGAGCCTTGGAATAGTGTTTTTTAGTGCACCATTGTTCAAAAACTTGCATATCCCTAGTGCACCTTTCAATCCTAGTTTTCTTGTATCATTTGAGCTTAAAATCTTTGTACTAGGATTTTGTGAGATCATTCATTTGTAAACCTTTGAGAGGAAGTTTCTCAAGAGTATGTTATCTCTTGAGAAGTGTAAAGGGTGATTGGAGCCAAAAGTCCAAGAGGGTGAATTGGAACCATAATCCAATTGTATTGCTTGAAGGCTTGGTTTGGAAGCCTTGAATTAGTGGAACCTCAAGCTTGGGATTGAAGCTAGAAGAGAGTGGATGTAGGTCGGGTTGTGCCGAACCACTATAAACTCCTGTGTTTGCATTCTCTATTCCCTACTCTTTAATTTATATGCAATTGTCTTTATATTACTTATTATATACTTGCATATAATTGTCTCTTACATTCACATAGTTTAAATTTGCAAAAAGAGACCATCACCCTATTCGCCCCCACCCCCCCTCTCTAGGGTGATTACCATAGGTTGGATTAACCTAATTTTCCTAATATGGATGATTATTTGCCCCTAGTGGAGTTTGCCTATAATAATAGATTTCAAGTTAGCATTGCGATGACACCTTTTAAGGCGTTTTATGGTAGGAGATGTCGATCTCCTGTTTGTTGGGATGATGTTGGAGAGAAGAAACTTTTGGGGCCTGAACTTGTGCAGTTGACTGTTGAAAAGGTCTTTTTAATTAAGGAAAGATTGAAAGCGGCACAAAATAGATAGAAGAATTATACTGATAATTGCAGACGAGATTTGGAGTTTGAGGTAGGTGATCATGTTTTCTTGAAAGTTTCACCTATGAAGTCTATAATGAGATTTGGAAGAAAATGGAAACTCAGTCCTCATTTTGTGGGACCATTTGAGGTATTAGAAAGAGTAGACATTTTGGCTTATAAAGTGGCCTTGCCCCCAAGTCTATCTAAGATTCACAATGTATTCCATGTTTCGACCTTGAGGAAATATATTTATGATCCCTCTCATGTTGTGGAGTTGGAGTCTATTCAAATTTCTGAGAACTTGACCTATGAAGAGGTACCCGTTCAAATTGTGGATGTGATAGATAAGGTACTATGACATGCTGTTGTCAAGTTGGTAAAAGTCCAGTGGAGCAATCATAGTATCCGATAGGCCACTTGGGAGTTAGAAGAAAAGATGAGAGAAAAGCATCCTCAATTATTTCAAGACTCAGGTATGTCAAGTTTAGATGACTAAACTTTTGTTAAGGAGGGGATGATGTAACGCCCAAGTTTTTTCTTTTTAGGGGCAATTTAGGAAAATATTAATAATATTAAATTAATTATTTATTTATTTTAATAAAATGGAAGAAGGGTGAAAAGTTAATTTTACAAATAATACCCTAGGTATAAATTAGAATTTTGTTTTTCCTGTTCTTTTCTGAATCGCGTTTCTGTTTGTAGAGAGTTCCTGAGAACGTAAGATTGGAGCCGAATTTTAGGCTTTGAAGAACAGATCTCTATATGTAAGATTCTAACCCTTAGATTAATATTTTAAATTTCTTAGTTAATTTCAAATACATTAGATATTTTTTTGGAAAATCCAAATCTAGGTTATGGTTAATTTGTTTATTTAACTTTTAGATCAGAATGTTTGAAAATTTGCAAGTATAGGTTGATTTATTGATGAAGATAGGAAAATTTCAAAAAAAATCAATGGAATAGAAAAATAAATAAATAAATTTAAAATGAAAAAAAAAACAAAATATATATAAAAATAAATAATGAATCATCATAATAATGATGATAGCAATGGGAAGTACTTGCTTTGCTTTAATGGTTTTGTGTCTACCGAGACAAGTGGGTAATGGTTTGGGTGGCTATTGAATTTGATAATTAATAAAATAATAGTATTTAGTTTTAAATTAATAAATAAGATAATAGTAATAATGGTTTATATTAATAAATAGAATGAGAGATTTAGTAATAAAAAAAATTATATAGAATTTTTATAATGAAATAAAATTGCAATTTAATTAAATTAGTAATGTGTTATTAGAAACAAATTGGGAATTTATTAATTTTATTTAAATAAGGAATAAATTAGTTAAATGAAAGATAAATAGTAATAGTTATTTCTCTTATGTTATATTAGGTGAAGAGTAGATTTTCCAGGATTATTTTTCTCCCGAGTTTTCGAGGACTTCTTTTGAGGTAAGGGAAATTAATGCAGTTATTATTTTTTTAGAAACAAATTTTTATATACATCTTTTGAAATATTTTGAATTAATATTCGTTTTATGCATGGATCAAATATGTTTTGTATGAAGAGTATGTTAAAACTTTATATTTTGTTTACAACAGAGAAATGTGGAGATATTATGTTTTGCAAATTCGAATAATTAAAATAAGTGTTTGACTCTGGTTTGTTTGGTCCTTGTGAACGGGATATAATAGTTGACTTATGACTTTTTGACCCTTGTCAACAGGATATAATAGTTGACCTTTACATTTCTTGGTGGGGAATATAATTGATTTGGACCCCAGCCTCTAGGGGTTTGGTTAGAGGTTACTAGTACTAGTAGTGTTTGGTTCTGTCCACCTTAAAGGAACAATTTGAGGCTAGCCACCAATTTGAAAAGTCCCACCTAACTGGGCACCCTTTGATGTTTAATGACCAGAGTAAATAAATTATTGGAATGTTTTGACTGAATTTGATATGAAAATATTTGAATCAGAAATAAATGCATACAGTTAGAAATTTTGAATGTATTGGCAAAAAAAATAAAAATAAAAATGACTCACAGGTTTATGAAATTGATTACAATATCTCCTATTTTGCAAGTGAATTTGAAATATTTGATCCATGGACTGCATTAATGTTCCTTATTGGGTTGTGAGCTCATTCCTATTTGTTGACTACTTTTCAGGTACCCTTAGTTCGGATGAAGAGTGATGGCTAGGTTGAGGAATGGTCATCATTAGGATTTGACTTAGGATTTTATGTTGAATTTTGTTTAACTGTTAGTTATGTTCATTTGGATCTTTTGGTATTTGGAAGCTATTTGGATATTAATCCTTTAAATTTTATGTTAGTTCAAAGTTGAGTTTTGGAGATTTTGAAATTTGTTTAAGTACTTGAATTGTTTAAGTTTGCAAATATTTAGACAATGGATTTTGGATAGTGGATGTTTTAGTTTTGAAATTAAATTTTGAGGATTTTAGATTTTGTTCCGCTACTCTGAACAGGTATTTGGTAATTGGTAACTTCCGATTACAAGATAATTGTTTGGGTCAGGTTACATTGTAAGCCTTCGGGTTTGAAGTATGAAATGACCGTTATGCCCTTGGAGTGGGTCTTAGGGCGTGACAGTGATTTTTTAACTGTGTTTCTAATAAGCCAATTTTCTGGTGGTGGCCAGCTGGGGTTAGATGGCTTGTGCCTCGGTTACCCCTCCTTTGACCACTCCAGAATCATGGATAAACATAGGATATGCTACAGCTGGAACCGGTTGCCAAGTGCGTCAGGTATGGGAAACCTAGGGCAGGCTTAGAGCCAGCTAAGAACTCGAGTAACCTCACCAAAATTTTCCCGTAAAAACTATGATTTAGGCCTTAAGAAACAATATCATTCACATTTGCAATCTGTCTTTTTAGTGAAACCATTGGCCCATTGCAGATAACACTAACAGAGCCACCATTACACTTGAATAATATTGTAGGTTGGGGTTTATAGAATGCATGGCCATATTTCGGTTTTTTCTTTCACTACCAGTTGAATGATGTCTCCATTCTCGAGAATTAATGGGATTTCTTGTGCATATGCTTTAGTCCAATGAGTGCAAATATTTCAACACAGCTTAGGCATTTTGGATATACCAAATACATTGTCACTGTCGACCTGAATGATAAAACCAAGCTGATTCTCAGAACAATGACATTGTGATTGTCATCTCATGTAATTCAGGCCTGCAGACAAGTAGTAACCTCATCACTTTTCCTTGGTACTCCACTCTATAAATAATGCTTCCTAGAAGCCCAAGCACTTCATTCCAGTTTGAAGTATCATACAAATACCCCACAAGCCACTCTCCTACATTTCAAGCACTCTAAGATGGCCACCAGGACCTTCAGCCTTTTATTTTCACTGGTGGTAACGTCATTTGCCCTTGTCCAAATAGCAATGGCAGGAGACCCAAACATTCTCTCCGACTTCATACTACCAGACAACCAATCGGCTGTGGATGGTAGCTTCTTCACATTTACTGATATGCGGGTTCTGATCGGGGCACCTGAACCCACAAGCTTCAAGGTTTTGAAAGCAAGCTTGGCTGAATTCCCAGCTCTGAATGGCCAGAGTGTTTCTACTGCTGTGCTTCAATTCCCAGCTGACGCAGTCAACCCACCTCACACCCATCCTCGCTCTGCTGAGCTCCTGTTCCTCATTTTTGGTTCACTTCAAGTGGGGTTCGTTGACACAACTAACAAGCTCTATACCCAGACAATTCAAGAAGGTGATATGTTCGTGTTCCCTAAGGGGCTCGTTCACTTCCAGTACAATGTTGATTCAAAGAATTCTGCTTTAGCTGTTTCCACCTTTGGCAGTGCAAACGCTGGAACTGTTTCAGTGCCCAACAGTGTGTTCACCACCGGCATTGATGACAACATCTTGGCTAAGTCCTTCAAAACAGACGTTGCCACCATTCAAGCAATTAAGGCTGGTCTTGCACCCAAGCCCTGAGAATAGAGCTATTCCATCATTGTTCATTTGCTCTTTGGCATGATCTTTTTAAAAAATGTCTGCATCATTTAATCAGTCGTTTCTCACATAGGCATCCATGTTTGGAAGAGGAATGTAAATTATTTGACATTAATGAAGTTTGGATAAGCAAATGCAGTCAAATGAAGCAAAATTCCTTGGAGTATACGTATCTGAGATTTTATCTTTTGTTGGTTACTACTAGAACAAAGAAAAACTATAGATTGATATCTGGTGTGTTGGGAATTAACTAATGTACTAATGACTTCAAGAAAAATTGAGAATGATAAAGACAACAGTAATATATGGCAAGAACCGAGAAGAATATTGAAGTTGTAATTTCCCTCAAGGTGTGTAATTTGGGATTAGCCTTCAATCCCGCCCAAAAATTAGTTTTTCTGAGTGATAATTGCAAGTCATAAAGCTGAATCGGGCCAACCTTAAAACGGGAAACATAAAAATGCAAAACAACCATGTTAATCATACATTTGAATGCGTTCCCGATGTGAAATGATATTCTCGGGAGAACTTCAGAACATGGAAAATGAATATCCATATATATGCTTTATGAGTTTACAGGTGAATCACAACACATGCTTTACAGTCTCCTCTGCATCGGCTTCGTAAGATTGGAAGTTGAAGCACAATCCTTCCCCGAAAAACTGCCAAGCTTTCTTGCAGGAGCGATGCTGTGGGACAAGAAGCGGAGTTAGACCGTTTTTATGGATAACTCTCCATTTACATGGACTAGTTTGGATTTATTTGAAGTTTACCAGCGACTTTGCAACGCTTGTTTCTTCATAGCTGCAAGATTTTTCACCTCCGGACTGTTGGAAAGGAGAAAGGAATGGTTAATTGTCTGAAAGAACCCATCTCAACAACTGAAAATCTTGAATTCAAGCACTCAAACATGTCTAAGTACCCAGTGCATCTTGCATGTGGTTTCAACAGGACTCAAACCCATCCACAAATGGGTCCAGCCACATATGTCTGCACCATTTAAGACGACAGGACAATTTTTAATCATTTGATTTTATGACATTGTTCTAGATAGTGAGGACATTCTTTCTTTTTCAAGAAATGCAGGGGTTTTTACAATCAAGTGCCTCAAGTTCTTTTAATGATGGTTTTCACATAGTCAATCCTCTGAGTGTGTCCCCGCATGAGGTGGGTCTTTGCACAACTAAAACTGGTATAAGTCCTTTAATGATGCCTGAGAACTTACACTTCAAGTTTGAGGCTCAAGTGTATTCCGCCTAACTGAAGCCAATACATATTTATGGTATAATCAAAATACAGAAATAATTTGATGTAGTTTAATAGAGGAGGAAACTAAAAAAGACCATTTTCCTAGATCAAAAACACACCAATTCAAAAAGGTCAAGCAGCATGTATGAATCATTTTATGAGAATCACCTGTTAAGACATTCTACTTTGGCCTTCTTCATCAAGTTGCTCTTCAAATTGGAAGTGCCAGGTCCGCCTACAAGTTACTGTCAGTAAGGAAACTACTAAACAACAAATTTAATATACACACTCTTACACAAGTTAGCCTCCATGAGGAACCATTAATTGCATAAATTCAAGTATGGGTCACCAGACTACATTGAACTTTAAAGGAATCATAAGTGAATGGAAGCATACCATAGAAGCATCTTTTATTGCTTGAAGGTGGAACTTTAGTGCAAATCTTAACTTGTCGACTTTGTTTTCCTACAAGAGTTGAAAACTAATTCATAATTGTAAACATGCAGAAACTATTATTATGTAGTATGCCAAGTGAAGAGCATAACTCTTCTAAGACCATAGAGTAAAATTACTTGGAATCTAATTCAGAAAACAGTAACTGCAGTAACATCAGACAAGAATCCAAAACATCTAATTCATGCTTCATTTCATGACCATAGTTGAAAACTTGCACATCTTAATTTTTTTCTTTTATAAAAAAAAAGATATATTAATCATGAAAAAGGTACAAGAGACGGATGAGAGGTCCTCCCCACAAAATACAGAATACTAATCAAAGTAAGACTAAACACCTTCACTATTCGAAAAGAACTGTACACAAAGGAAACATCCCCTCAAAACCGGATTCAACTCTCTCATTGTTACCCACCCCATAGTTGTAAACTTGTACTTTTTTTTTATCAGAATAAATCTTAATTGTTTATTGTTCCCCTATTTTTCTAAATCACATATCACATCAGATTATTTAGTGCAATTCTTTTCACTTGTTGAAAATAAATAAAAAATATATACACATGAATACATAACCAATTTTATGAAATGATAGGTGTTAAAGAATGAAAAAAATAGAGACTAACCAATATCATCATTATGTAAACATTCAATGTTGAAACTTTAAAGAACTACAAGATATGATATGCTAAATGCATAGATTCATCTGCTATTACATACCATATATGTATATATCATCTGCTAGCACTCCCATATTAACCCCCCAAGTCTAAAGGTAAAAGATGATTACAATCTTTCGGTTTGAAAACAGCCAATTCATGGATTTAACAAAGGACTTATAGGCTCCACCCCTTGCATATTCAATTTACATGAACTTATGGAATCAGTGGATGGTGGATGGGAGACCATCTTTCTCCTTAATTTATCTGCTCATTCTGGCTCCAAATTCTTGAATTATGTTTAAATTTTTCATACCTTAAAATGACATCAACATCATCAGCTGGTAACTACCAGATTCAATGCATTAAAGAAAAGAGTAAATCACTAACACAGTAAATATCGTTTCAGGATAGAATGACATAGGTTCGACACTCAAGACTGATTATGTAATTTAATAGCATACTAGAACAGGAATTATTACTATATAAGTAGCTGACTATGAAACCAACACAGTAATGACAAGATGAAGCTATAGGAGATTCTGCAAGTATCTAAAGCTCAAGTAAACATCAGAAAGAAAAGGTCTTTGCCTCAGTAAAGAGGAAAAGAATGCTGCAAATCATATTTCCAACAGAAAACCATACTATGAAGATGGAAAAAAAACAATTCAATTTGTATAACAGAAAGAATGACTTATGCAAATGTTAATTTTTGTCACAGCACAGCTGATTCAAATTAACATAGAAAGCATGGGAAAAAATGAATAAGAAGTAAGAACTATGACTGTAATAGGAATATCCAAGAAACACAGGTACCCATAAAGACTCGGCAGCATATAACTTTCATGATTTATATGCCGTCATGCGGAAGAATTAAATGAAAGATTAAAAGCTAACATATTTTTCAGTTCAGATGATAAAGAACTTACTGGCATCTTCCTTCTGGTATAATTGCTTAATTCGATCAAACGATTTCTTCTGAGCCTCATCCCTGTCTTTCAATTTTGCCTGGAAGGAAAGCAACTTATTTTAACTTCTATTCCCTTACAATTTCATAACTGAAACTCCATTCATGGTTGCCCCATCTATTACCAGAAAAGGCCAACACATAAAGAAGACAACAGCCTAAAAAGTGTTGAAAGAAGAAAAAGGATCACCTCATACAGTTTGCTCCATTTAAATGATACTTTCTTCTGTTTCATCCTCTCAACTACAAGATTAGTACTCTTCACACCAAATTCTTTGTCATAAAATTTTTTCCATAATTTATCAGTTACTTCACTCAAATCTCTTTCCTACATAGAAAAAAACCCATCATGATGCACAAGGTCAAGTATCATACAAAAAACAGAACCATGGTGATCAATTTTAAAAGCCATGCAGCTGTCTTACTTCTGTGCACTTCTCAATATGCATCAACTGATCAACTGTACAATGCGGCAGAATATGATCAAGCAGATTTATATCTGTCTCACCAACATCTCCGAGATACCTAACATTATCTATGGCTGTCCTAATACATAAATCAACCAATGAAGGAACTTTCCTCTTTACCATCATATTCATACTCACCGCAGAATGCCTCGTCAACCCTAGTACAAAAGGAGAGATACAATCAAATTTCATAGTTGCATTTGTATAAAAGTAGCATATCTATATCTACATATAATATATATATGTATACACATACACATACATACACACACACATATATAGTACAAGAACATACCAAATGGCCTCTGACAAGTACTTCTTCGAATGGATGTACAATGGGTAAATTCACTTGAATTTACACAAAATTAGATGTGATGCCAATGAGCATGTCAGAAAAACAAACCAGAGAAGTATTTCTGACACAGATCATTTTCCTGATTACTAATATATAGTAAGAAAAGCATCTCCCACCATTACAAACCATTGTCCAGAGTGCAAAAGCTTAGAAAGAAAAGCATCCCCCCAATGAAAAGGAAATAAACGAAGCTTAACCATCTTAATCCAAATCAATCGGTTACCTAGAAAATTGATGAAAGTAAAAGCAAAGAAATTTTAAGTAACATAGCTTCGATTCCTGGGAACCAAAACATTTGGAAGACACTCTTTAAATTTTCCTTTCCTTTCCTTTCCTTTCCTTTCGCAGCCGTTTCTTAGTGACCAAATAGAGTACATTGAAACCCCAACTGAATCACATTGCCGTTCAAATAGCTTGATCATATTGAGGAAACAAAAGAAAAAAATTAAAAATAAAAACTTAATACCAAATCAATTCAATCAATTCTAGTAAAATTATTTGGCCCGAAATTAAGTTGAATTTTCCGAATTCCTCAAAACCACAACGTTGCCCTTTCTGCTCCTCAGCTTTCTCTCTAACCAAACGGAAGCTAATGAAACAGAGAAAAAAGAAAAAAAAAAAAAGAAGAAGAAGATAATCTCCAAATTAAACACAAACCACAGCAATAAACCAAAAAGGAAAGAACAAAAAGAAAGCCATGAGACAGAATCCAAACTCAACCACACAAATCCTCTGATACTTTCCACAAAAATTACCACCAAAAACACACAAAATAACTCAAGAAAAATTCAATTCAACAATAAGAAGAAAATAAATCGCAGATCAGTAACAACTAAATCTACAATACCAATTACGGGTGATCTGAGGGAGGATCGTGATTGGAGGCAGAATCGCCGGCGGGAAGATTAGTGACGAAAATCGAGGGATTTGGCTAACATGCGCCGACGGTGACGGTGATGACGATGATGAGGGGTCAGTGTCCTGCAATGAATCTGGCTCTACACAAGACCAAGGTGCCCCTGCTCCCCTGCTCATTCATACTATCATATTATATATATATATATATATAAGGAAAATGCCTATCTTCTTAATTTTTATTATGATATTTTATTTTTATTTTTCTCTAACAACTTACCTTAAAAAAAAAAAAGAGATAGTCACGCCTAAAATAGAAGTGTCACAATTCTTTAGAAAATTATTACTAAAAAAAAAAATTATTTAGGGGTCATAAATCCAAGTTGAATTACAAAAATCCTGGCACGTCATTAATAAATAAATAATTTGTATTTAAAAAAATTATAAAAGTCAACCAAAGATCACTTCTCATAGATTTTATTTTTCTTTATTTACTTGTACATAAAGTTTTTCTTGTTTAATAAAAATTCTATGATATTTTAATGTTACCTTTTAAAAAAATTATGATTTTAACAACAATCTTCATAATGTCTAAATAATTAATCTAATTATTTAATATGGCTTAACAAAAAATACAATAAATAATGAAATAATTTAATATTATAATTTAAAATTAAAAATCACTTAGGTCTCAATTTATTTTTTATAAACGAAGAATCTTTCATGACTACTATTGTTACCAGGTAAGTTTAAAGTATCATCAATTATAGGATTCAAACTGAGGACCATATGTCATTTGTTGGACCACACTTTCCAATGTTCGCTCTGATCAACTCGACTATCCTTATGGGAATCGAGACAAATATTTACTTGGAATTTGGACGTGAATGGTTTATTCTAATTAGTGGCACACTCAAGCATTGATATTAATAAGAATGAAAATAGTATAAAAAAAAAAAAATTGGAATAAGGGAATCAAAGTGAATGATAATAGCATATATATATATATATATAAATTTAAATGTTAATGAAATTGAGATTTGATTTCAATCATAATAAATTTTCAATTCCCATTCTTATTCTAAAAACCGATTCCTATTCCTATTCTTATTCTAAAAACCAATCTGAACATATCAACAAACAAAAAATAAAATTAGTTTCTCCTTTTATCTGCTCCATCTTTCCAAACATGGCCTACAATCTAGACTCACTCATCTACTCCTAAATGGAAGCACACAACTTACAAAACAATACTCTCCAATCTAGACTGCATTACCATAGTGCTCTTCCTTCTTGATACAGAGCCAAAACTTGGCTTGAACCATAAAGGTTTTCTTTCACCAGACTCTTATTAGAAACAACCAAAAAAAAATTGCATTTCCATTTGAATTGGTCCAATCACCAATGGCTACAAGAGAAAACCTGCTGATAATACCACCCAAAAATGTAATTTATTGTTGCTGGGAAAAACAGCAGGCCAGTCCTCAAAGAAATGCTTTCGAAAGATTTGACGAATCGGATCCCAAGCACTTCAATGAGATATATATCAGCATATCCATTGGAATATCTTTAAAAAATTGACCACAAATTCCTCAGTATTTGAGAAAGGATGAGTAGCTAACATGCAATGCCATCAGCTAACAATGGAGGAATGAATTTGTAACCTTTAAGCATCTGCTCAAAGATATGACCCACTTTGAGCAATTTTTCCTGCAAAATAAGAAAAGAGATCTATGAGATTATCCAGCATAGGAAATGTTCAAAGTGCTAGTTCAAGTTGTAAGCAATCATATGCTCGAGTCTTGTCAAAAGAGTTTGTGCCAAGTTTCTCCTATCTTAACCACCTTCTCAATGTTCTGTACAGATATGATCCACATATCAAAATGACCAAAAGCGTTATAAGCCTGTTTACCACTAACAAAGACTTACAAGTGTAAGCTGAAGTTGCCATAAGGAATGACCAAAACACAGTAATTTCCCTACCATAATCCACTGTGAAGAATAGTACTCAATAC